>NW_013530612.1:1650912-1737166 GCF_000836235.2 Papilio xuthus | reverse complement strand
CTGCACCATAGCTTCCTACGATCGATAACAATTGACAGCGGCGCCGCGCTGGCCGACACATTGTCTCATGCAAATTTTGGCAGCACAGAGTTTTATAAAACGAATATCAATATTCAAGACGGCACCGAACCTGGCTAAAAATACGCTTCGGGCACTATGTTTTATTTTGTTATAGTCTGATAAATAAGATGAAGCGGGTTGTATCTTTGTGGTAATCGAAAAATCTTACTATTTTACTAACATTATAAATGCGAATGTTTAGATGGATGGACTTCAACGGATCTTGATGAAATTTGGTATAGAATATGGTATACATAGTCTGGAAGAACACATAGGCTACTCACTATTTTTTTAATTCTGCGCACAGAGTGGCGGGCTACAGCTAGTATACTATATGTTGTACCTATATTTCAAATTAACAGCGATGGCCAAGATTCGATTGGATACAGTCGTTACGATACCAAAGCTTTTTCCCAAACAGCAACTTATTTCGCGCTTTCTATATAAATAAGTGCTTTGGCCATACTGACCGCTGCGTTAATCGCTCCGCTTATTACTATGCGCCAGCCATCACTGACTCAACGTCCTTACATCCCGGTTGTCGCTTGGCGCCCGGATGACACACAATCCGCAATTATTAATTTAATTACAGCGAGCACAACAGATACATGTGCGCTTCTCGGAATTATATTGCCGAATTATCTTTGATGTGGACGTGATTATTGTCATTTAAATTCGCGACTGAAGTCTGACGTCACCTTATTTTAAATAGTACGTAGTCATAAATAGGGTTGCCAGTTCGTTTACAAATAACATGTACATACTACATTATTATGAGGCTACGTATATTGCTTACAAACGTATTAATTTTTCGTTATATTATAACAGGCTTAGTACAAATTATGTTAACAATTGTTATCATTTCGTGCGTAGACGTCGATTTTCGTAGTGCGTTTATTTCTTAGAATAATGCTAAAGGTTATCTACAAAACATTCAATTAATTATTACGCAATAACGATTTTTTGTCAAAATAAGACTATATTATTTATTCGTTATTTAGTAGCCCTACTGGATCTTACGATATGTATTGTGTCAGATTATTTTTATTGCTCTGATATTAGATTTAGTACTTTTTTACTATTCTATTGGTACGCTGTACTTTTACGGGAGACGAGACAGTCTTAAAGAGGTTATATTCTTTTTCGACATAATATTAAACAGCTTGTTATGTAAGCAATTTTCAATTCGTGTAATTTTGAATTCTAGAAAAAAGTAGGTGTAGGTAATATATGCCTAGTCTATTATTATGCTATCTATGAGTTATTAAAGTTTACGCATATTTTTACAGTATTATTACTATTATCGTTTAGTATTTCCACAAACAAATTTCAGTATACACTCAAAAGATACGAGCACTAATTACACGCTAAATCGCTGACGAAAATTTTGTGCTAATTTAAAATTCTCGGTTTAGAAAAACCTTGAAATAACATCGCAACAACGAATGTGTTAAATGTTGGTAGCAAGACGTGTTTATCAGTTTACGCGGGAAATACTTTGGTAAAACCAACCTCAATCTGTCAAACCCCATAAAGATATTTTTTAACACATTGGCATGCTGTCTTCACACTAATTACATTGTCTGCAATTATCATTCTATCAACGTAATTAAATGAAATCCTCGTAATTTTTGACAGCGTTATTAGCAATATATTAATAACGATAACTGAAATTACCAAGATTTTTTCACCTTTCTCTGTACTACTTTTATGCGTTTAATAATAACAAAGTAAAATTTGCATGAGGTTAAAGTGACGTGTCGTGGTGTGGTCAGGTGGAGCTGAGCAGCGAGTGCGGCGCGGCGTGGGCGCGGCTGCGGTGGTGCGGCGCGTGCGGCGGTGTTACAGCGCCTGCATGCTCGCGTTACTGCCACAACGTGCTGCGCGGCTGTCTGCACGCGCACGCAGACCTCGCCGACCTCTGGGACGCTTACGTTGGTCAGTTGATACAAAACACTTGTAAATTGATTGTCTCATGACTGCTGAATGGCCTAACTGCTCCCATAATTTTTTAGAATTACATAATATACGACATTCAGTAGTGAATTTCCAGGTTCTTACATCACCAGGATTAAAGACTTTTACCATTATTAACATCTAGGTTATTTTCATTTTAGATTCCGTAGAGAAGGTTGCCGATCGTCTACAAGGGCCCTTCAACATAGCGATGGTGGTGGAGCCCATCGACATAAAGATATCTGAGGCGATCATGAGCTTCCAGGAGCACAACCAGGAGATATCGCAGAAGATCTTCGCGGGCTGCGGGAAGCCCAACCTGGGTGGCGACGGCGGTGCGGGACCGTTCTTCGCCCCGGACAGGTCGCGGCGTTTCGCCCGCTCCATTCCGGATTTTGACTGGAACCAGAAGGCCAACGACGTTGACGACTTCGAGATAGAGGCGTCCTTCGAGAGTTTAGTCAACAACGACCCTTCGCTTGTAAGCCTCCAGAGTCCCGAGAGCATCAGGAAGGCGGCGGAGGAGATGGGCGAGCAGGCCAAATCTCGAGAACGCTTCCTCCAGTACATGAGAGGACACATAGACCTGGAGGAGTACGAGGAGCACGAGCGGCGGCGGCGCGAGGCGGGGCCCGACGCTGCGGGCGGAGATATCTACATGAAGCCCTTCGACTTCGAAGGCAAACGCGGCTCTAAGAAGAAGAAGCCCATCGCCACCAAATCTGATGATGTACACGGTGAGTCAGGTAACCAATAAACTGACACCGAAGAGGATACATTAAAAATTATACACATAAAGCAATTTAATAAAAAGAGAAAAACAATAAATAATTATAATCAGTAGTTGATTACGACAATAAAATACAAATAGCTTTTAAAGGGAAGCTTTTGATCGTCAATGCAGTTCGCAATCAGTGCAGCGAGCGAGCAGCCTGCACCGCTTTTGTAACGACTCGCTGTAATTACTAGCTCATTACGTACGTTCCCACACGCTACTGTTTACAACAATAGAGATAAAACAATCCCTCCCTTCCTTTATTAACTTAAGCATGTCAGAGTTACCGCAATACTGACAATACTAGATTAAGGGAGTCATCCCCTCCTCTAACCTATTTTTATATTTCTGTTACTGATCGATTACTGTGATTATTTGTCAGGTGCGGAGTGGGGCAGTCCAGTGCTGGAGCGGCTGATGCGGGAGACGAGGGCGCGCGTGCGAGGCTCGCGGCGGTACTGGGCGCAGCTGCCGGCCGCGCTCTGCGCACCGCTCAGCGTCACCACCGCGCCCTGCTACAACGGCTCCGCACTCGCCAGGTATCGCACTGTTCACATGAAAACAAAAATTGATGGTCATTCAAGCAGGATCTTAATGATTTAAAGACAAATCGGCATTAGAATGTTTTACTATCATTATTTAAGCAAAGCAAATGTATGTTACAGCTACACGAGTAGCACAGCGGGCGACGGCTCGGCCGCGCTAGCCTCCAACCCTGAGGTGCGGAGTGCGGGCTCCGCGGGCCCGGCGGCGCGCGCGCAGGCAGACGCGCTGCGGGCGCTCACCGCACGACTCAAGGACGCCTACAACGGTGTCGAGGTGCAGTGGAAGGATGAAGGTAACTTATACTTATTTAGCAGTGTAATTTCTCAACATCGAAATCAACTTAAAAAAAAATGAATTTATGATGCATCGTCCACAGATAAGCTGCAGGAGACGGCGGCTGCGGCTTCGGGACTAGACTTGGTGGCCGTGGCGGGGTCCGGCTCGGGCTCCGGCGACGACGGCGATGACGAACTGCCCGACGATGACGAGGACCGAGACTCCAACCTCGACTACCCCGAAGGTACGACGACTCCTAGAGCCAGCTATCGGACAACATACAAATAAAACTTTTTATAAAGGCATTAAATCTACAGCTGCAATAAACATTACAGGATCAGGGGAGAGTCAGCCCACGGAGGAGGTGACTCCGGAGGCGGTGACGGAGCCGCGGCTGGTGGCGGTGACGGAGGCTCCGGTCGGGGCGCCGGGCGGAGCGGTGGGCGGCGGGGCGGTGCGCGTGCGGCAGCCGGACACGAGCAGTGCGCGCGCTCCACCCGCCACCTCCAGCAGCGAGGCGCCGCACGAGGTGCCCGCAGTGGAGGAGGCGGTGCCGGGCGCTGCGACACGCCCCTCGCTCAGCAAGGCGCTCTTCACGTACGCGCTGCCGGTCGTCTGCGCCTGGTTCGGCACCATCGTCACAGATCTCTTCTAGATCCCTTCTCTCTGGCAACGTCCCCAGAACCGACCGGTCTCTTATTTGTTGTGAAATATAAGTTCACTTGAGACGAGAAAATTTATTTTGAAATAAGTTATTTTACAATAGCATATATTTATTTAAAACCGTTATCGTGTAAGTTTTAATTAAATAATTTATTTAATTTTAAATAACAATAACGCAATCTTGAGATGGGACCGATTGATGTAAGTTTTTATTATTCGTTCTCAGTTAAATTCTTGAATTTCATGAAATATTTCACAAACACATAAGAACCTGAAAATTAAAATAGTAGTAATTCAATTCGCCACGTTTAAAAAACTGGCAACACTGAATCCGATAATGACGTTGCCACATTGAAATCGGGTTCGTGCGAAAGGGACAGCCTAGTCAGATGCGGCGGTAGGGAGTGAGCGGGATAGCGCGCTGCTGTGATATGAGACAAGTTGCGGAATGTTGGCAGGAGTGAAATCGATTAAATATCGATAGAAAAACTTCGATATCATTTATATCTAATGAAATTTTTAATGAATTATAGTGTTTTGTACGATTATCACTAACCATACGTATTTGTCCAACGAGACGCATCGAAAACTTTATATGCGAAATATTGCGCTATAATATATTTATTATTTTTTAAACGGTTGCACGATCAGTTTTCTTTTATAAAAAACTAATGAAATGTATTTTCTATGTTTTGTGTCATCTAACTGGAGAACTTATCAGAAGTGTCTGACAATAAAAAAACGGTACATTATTTTACTATTTAACATTGTGTTATGTCGCCGAGAGGAAAAGTTTAAAAGGAGGTATCCAGTCAAATCGTGTATTTATTGAATGATCTTCTTTGTAAATAATATCTTGTAAATTATAATTAAATTAGATAGCGAATGTATGTTTTTTATAAGTACAGAGTATGTATGTTCGGGGAATCTATGAAAGTGTGACTTCGATGTCATTTCTGTCAAACATTAAGTTTCAGAACGACACCTCAACTGTCACTTTTACTTTTTTTTTGTAAATATATTTTTGGCGCGAAGTCACAGATAGTTGTAATGTCAAACGTGTTTAAACTGTAAATAAAATTAATTCTTAAATCTAATCTTAATTTAAGAGACTGATTTGCTTTTCATTTATTCGTTATTCAATTATAATGCAGCTAAAATTATAACTCATTTGTTTGAATTTTATTTAGAAATGAATTTTTAACAGTAATCAAATATTACGTAGCAAAAATTGCTTTTATTGTAAATATATTTTTTATTTCATTCAGACTAAGTTTTTATTGACTGACACAATAATGTATTTGCTTTACATTTAATCTTTTTATACATTTATTATGATTTTGGCTTCAGCTTTACTTTGCTAGTTATTACAAATGAATTTTTAATTTACAATGCATCGTTAATGAACATTTATTAAATTAAATTAGGATTAAAATATAGTCAAATTGCGATGCATTGAAAGTTAAATAAATTATTATAATTTTTAAAATTATATTGAATTAAGCCAGTGTATATTTTTACTTAAGTTTACTCTCACATGCCATACTAAAGTCGAAATAATTTAATCCCAACTAATTTCGATATAAATATATTCATCAAAATGGCGAAAGCCACCATGTCTATTCGTTTCAATACCTTTTGTATACTTTTTAAATGCTAAATGTTCTAAAACATTAGCAGAGCTATTGTAGCTTAACACAACGCACAATATTTTTCTATAATCGTCAGTTTTAACTAAAGACCAGTGATGTACAAAAACCGATACAAATAGTCTTTTTTTATTTAAACTTTTTAAATTCTTTAACTTTGTAAAAAGCAAATATTGGCCGTATATATTCACTGCTGCAAAACATGAAAAAAAACAAACGTGGCTTAAAAAAAAAACAAATTCATGGTAACAAAGATTGTGATTTATACTATTTATTTCGTAGTTTTTGTACAACACTGAATGTACTTCGAGAATTTTTGTTGTACGTTTATAAGATATTTTTTTAATATGTGAAATATGAATATGGTAATAAAATGTTATTATTTCTTAATTAAACGAAAGATTTTCTTTTTTTTTCTTCTGTAATCACGTATCAATCCATTTCATTGCATATTTGTGATTTTATTCAATTGCAGGAAAATGATTTTAAATACATATTTTAATGACATTGGCAGTAAATAAACTTGTGCGAGACGGGACCAAAAAGGATACGCGCAAATACCATATTCGAATGAAACATTGATACGGTAGATTAAATTGTTGTTCATGCCCTTAATTATAACCTCTAAAGGTCAATTTTGACAACAAAACTAGTATATGCAGTGATAAAATTCTCTGTTTATTTTTCACGCAACTTATAAAATGTTCACGGTTTAAATCCGTACACTTTTATATTAATTTTAATTTTTCAAACAAAAAAAAAATAATGGATTGTTTCAGTTTTGTAGATTACAAATAATATTAATTTGTCGATTTGTACATATTAATCGTGAAGTTAGTTAAATTGGAATTCTTTTAAAACAATTTCTAGTTAACTTAGTTTTTGTACGGTTTGATAAAATTATTTAATTCACAGGGTATCAAGATGTAATTAACGCGTAACAACGCGGCGCCCTCTAGCGTTGGTTTTTCACAATAAAAGTGGAAAATCTTGAAGATACGTAAATGTTACTTGAAATCTATAAAATATAATTTTATTATATTAATACTTATGTAGTTATCCTGTATATAAATAAATAAATAAATAAATGTGTATTGAAGTTCTCTTTTTACCCACCACTTTAGATAATACAAGCAAAACTTTGCATATATTAAAAAAATATATCGATAAAGTACATCTCAGAAAAAAAAACTTTTTTGCAATGTTACTCTTATTTTTATTTGTAAAAAAATCGACATTTTCCTTAAAATATTTATAAATCAGATTTAATAATGTACAATTTGCGATACCAACATAGGTACAGAAAGTATCAGTTAATAATCAGATTTGTTATTTTTTTTAAAGGAAAATAACTAACATGGTATAGTTCTAAATATATAGATATATACATAATATACTTATGTATATAAACAAAAATAGATGGTCGTTTTCACAAATGGTCCAGCTAGACCTCTGGAGGTCCACATAAGACCCGGCAGGGGTGTGCCATAGCAGAAAAATTAAGTTTAGGGTTCACAAGTTAAGTAATTTAACAGCAATGGGGTTCAACAAAACTAGCAATATTTTGATTTTGTTTGATGACACTTAAATACTATTCACTTGACACTTTCGCTGGCTTATTGTTCATCAGAGTCATCACTGTCAGACTCCTCGTCAGATCCCTCAGAGTCGTACTCCTCGGAGTCTGAGCCGAGCCAGTCCGGCAATGCCGGCTGACTGATTATCGTCTTCCACTCGTTCAGCTTGTGTAAATCTGAAAACAGATTTTGTTTAAATATAACTTGATGGTACAGGCAAGAGTAGAAAATTTTATTTTAAATTGAATCCTCTGTATTGAATTCTTAATTGTTATTTTTAACAAAAAGCATTGGTAGTTGTGACATGTCACATTTTTTCGTAGTTTAAATACCATTTTAAATCAAAATATTACCAAATATGATTAAATAAAAAAAAAAATTAATAAGGTTCGGAATTAACACCTAAACTATTGTACAAATGTAAAATTTATCAGTAATAATAGTAAAGAACGAAATTGGTATGACGTACTGTGTCAGAGTAAATAACTTTCTTTTAGAAGAAGGTTAATAACTGTCTGTGTGGAACTTACCAAGGCTGTACATATCTCCCAGATAAAACTGCTTGTCGTCTTTCTCCAGCACGCCGCCGTACACGTACAGCACGGAGCGGTGCGCGGCCAGCGTGGCGGACATGCGCGCGCTCGGCCCGCCCCCCGCCCCGCCCACCGCGCGCTCCCGCACCGCCCCCTCGCCCTCACCCCCTCCCCCTCCCGCCGCCGCCGGGGCTCCGCCCAGCTTTATTGTGAACACCTCGTCTGTTATCACTGCAACACAAAATTAAGGATGTCCATTAATCACGTGATAATTCGTGTTGTAATTTTTGACCCCCACTCCCTCTCTGATGATATATAATAGTGAGGTTTCCACTACTGCTCCAAATTAAAATTACCTGTTTATTTTACAAAGTTATATTGAAACTTTCAAAATATTATTTTATTCATCAAATTTACGTCATTAGTGTTGTAATAATCACAAGGGATGTCTCATTTTCGCCTCCTGCCCTACTCGTGATGTTTTCTCTGATACCCTGCCCCCATTCGAACCTCACGTGATTAATAGACGATGACAACCAATACCTGTGACAATTTCCGGAGACGGCTCCTCCGTGGGCGTGTTATGCACGGCAGATGGGCGTGGCTGTTCTGAGCGCAGCGTGACGCTATGCCACCGCGCTGTCTCCAAGTCCAGTACGGACAAATCGTCGCTCATCTCACCTTTAAGTTCCTCCTCTGTCTCTTCTACATCCTGCAATGAGACGTATTATATTTTAATACGTTTTTACGAAGTGGACATAGTTTGAAAGCATACACTTACATTTACGCCACCGAACACGTAAGCCCTGTTGGCGTGTACGTTGACGGCAGCAGCGAGGCCGGCGCGAGCCGTCCGAGCTCCGCCCCCCAGCGCGCGCCACGCCCACGTCCCGCCCGCACTGCAGCTCAGCCGGAACATATCCGTGTGCGTACATGCGCGTTCTGTTCTCCCATCGCGCACGCGAGAGAATCCTCCATATATTATCACCTATACCACATATACATACTATCAAATATTATTTCTTAAAAGTGTAAAACACAGGCATTATTATAAAATAATCTTAAAAATTTAGTCACCCCACCGAATCATTGCCAGCAGGCAGCATGAGACAAGCTGATCGCGGGCTAGGACCTCTACCATTAGGTGTGATCTTCTCCCACGTCCTGGTATCCAGGGAGAACGCGTACAGGTCGTCGTGGTACCGGCACTCCCGGCCGTCATCGCAGTACCCGCCGAACACGAGCAGTCCCCGACCAACTAGCGACATGCGGTGACCTGACCGCGCTGATGGACCATTTGGAGCCACAACCTACCATTACATCCAATATACATTATTCCAGTCCAGTGATAGAAACAAATGCTGCATTTCTACTGGAAAAATGTAAACTCATACTGGAATCCACACTGCACATTAAATGAATAACAATAAACAAAATTAAAGTTAAAATAATTACCTTTTCCCATTTCTTTTCTGCAAGTGAGAAACACCACAGATCCTTATAATGGTAGAATTGTGTCTCTGATGGACTTGTGAACTCCCCTCCAAACACCCATAGCTCACCTCTAAAAAAGTTACAGATAATAAAAAAAAAACTGTTGTATGAGAAAAATGTTTCTGACTTCCCACGGGCTCAAAGGGCTTTCTCACGAACCATAGTAAGTGAGAGGTGCTGTGCATAAACTGACATCATGGTCAGTAAGTAACCTAACTTACTTATTAGCAGGAGTAGCTACAGCTTGGTGGGCACTGCGAGGTGGTGGTGCACCAGGTGCTTTTACCTGTCGCCAGCTGTTGCTCACTGGGTTGTAGAATATCAGCTCATTGTAAACTTCTGTCTGGAATTACAAGTATTTAGTGTTTTAAACTGTAAACATTTTATTATTTTATTTATTCTCATTACTAGATAATAAAAAAATAGATATTTCTATACTCATGGTCTGTTAGGACTAAATTTTAGTTTTAGTCTTTTTAAAGTTATATGAAATTACTATTATTAAAAGTTAGGGCCAAAAAAGCTAGACATGGAGTTGCGGAACCCAAAGCCCCTGCTATTATAGATTAAAAAATATTACATTATCAATAACATACCTTTTGTCCATTGTGGTATTCACCACCAAACAGTATAAGTTCATTGAGAGTGGGGTGCGGCGTGAGAGAGGCGTACGCTCTGGCACTCGGAGGCCCGGGTAGGTTCTTCTCACTGGCAGCAGCGCGCTTCGCCTCTTCCCGCTCTATTTGTGCTACAACTTTAGCTATATCTTCCTACAAATAAAACTGTTTTAATATAATGATAGTAACAAGGCCCAACTAAATAAGCAAATGAATATTATATGTATTTATAAAATTGAAAATTTGAATAACCTCTCCCAAGTTTGCGAGTTCCTTTTTCAATTTATTTGCTAACTTTTTCTCCGTTTTTGCAGCGGTCTTCACAGCACCGCTTACTTTATTTTTGTTTTTCTTTTTACCCATTTTGCTGTTTTATGTTATCTTTATTTCGTAGTTACTTTTTAAAGAAAATAATTCAATGTTTTGCTATTTAACTATATTCAACACATGTAAAATGTAAACTATTTGACAGAGACACGTTCAAAAACTGATTAAATTTGAATAACAAACAAAATAGTTCAATTAAATGTAGTCAAGACTTTACTTAAAGCTCTTATCTCTTACGACCAATTAATAACACCAATTTATAATAGAACCTGATTAAACAGTTCCCCACCATAGTTTTTACTCCCAATAAACTACTACAATAAAACCTAAACCATAGTTTGCAACAGGTTTTGAACACACACGATTGTCAATGTCAATTGTTATTTTCTTTTGTCAGTTAAAAAACGTTTCATTCTTACAGTGAGATATTTAAAAAAATACTTTTCTCAGAAATAAAATGCATCTGCATTCCAAAAAGTAAATGAATAAAACGACCCTAAATAGGAATAAAAGTGCAACAATTATATGATTTAAAACCTCAACCTTAAAAAAATATATTAAACATTAAATATGATTAAATATGCGTGTAGTCGGTACAAGAAATTATGTAATGGAATGGATTTTATATTTCCGTATCCGTTCGTTTGTCATTCCTTAATTACTTTGACAATTTGATTTGACTTTGACATCAACTTCATTATCAATTGAACTTAATTGCGTCGTCTCCGTGTGGTTTGTCTATAAATCACATTAAAAAATCTGATTAAGGGCATCCAAAACAATGTTTATGTTAGAAGACTGTTGTATTTCTTTTTTATAGTTAATTCCTACCTAAGTGTAAGACTATCTAATTTTTTCCATAAGACAACTTAATTTTGTAGCATAATTTCAAGTTATATTTCTACAATTTTCTAGTATAGATACCAATGATGAATAACCCTCCAGGAGGATCATCGGTAAATATAAGTTGAAATTTCTCTTCGTTTTCCATTAATCGCCACATAGGCAAGTTTTTAGGTTGCCATGTTTCGAATACATTATGTGAATCAATTGAATGTCAATAAATACCTTTATATAGGCTATAGTCCTCACAACACCAGAACTAAACTAACTATAATCAGCACATAAGTATTATGGCTGAGAAGTAACCATTAATTCTTTGCTACAGTCTCAAGATGCAGCAGTGCAGGAATTCACAATACGAGTGCCAAAGAATGTTAAAAAGAAACATCATGTGATGAGATTTAATGCCACTCTCAAAGTGGACTTTGCAAAATGGACTCATGTCAAAATGGAGCGTGAGAACAACATCAAGGAGTTCAAAGGGATTGAAGAAGAAATGCCTAAGTAAGAATGTAAGGTCTTACTTAATTCATTGAGCATGGACTCAATTATAATAGTGTACAAATACATACATATATCATCAGGTGATGTGTTTCATACAAATTTGATGTTGACAATGTTTTTGAAGTATCCATTTGTTATGTTAGTGAACTTGACATCTTATGAAAATGCAATATTTATTTTAAATATTATCAAGTCCTGAAAGGTTTGTAATTATACAAAAATGAATCCATGTAATTGGCTAAGATTTAGAAATACAAGCTCTTGTTACATAGTAAAATGTAAACTATATATAAGGTAAAATGATATAACAACAAATATATCAGGTACGGTGCAGGCTCAGAGTATGGTCGAGATCTTCGTGAAGAGGCACGCCGCAAGAAGTTTGGCATCACATCAAGGAAGTACAAGCCTGAAGATCAGCCTTGGATCCTAAAAATTGGTGGCAAAAAGTAAGTTTGCATGTGGAATACTCTTATAACCACCGGCAGATTTCCAAAATATACAAGCTACAGATATATTAATTTGTCACATTGATATGCTATTACCTTAAAACTGTGATGTGATATCTCGTAACTAAAAAACTTTGATAAAGTTAGATTTTGATGCAGAAAGCTTCGAAAAGTACTAATGGTAGTAAACCTAAGTCTTGAGTATGAAAAACATTTTAAAACCAAACCATTACTGAGACTAAGGTTAAACGGTAAGAATGGTAGTCAATAACCAGACCTAGTTACCTCAATCATTGTTTGTGTTTGTTCATATTTTCTTTATTTAACAGGTTCAAAGGGATCCGTGAAGGCGGTGTGTCAGAGAATGCTGCATACTATGTGTTCACTCATGGTGTGGGCAACACTATTGAAGCATTCCCTTTGCTTGAGTGGTAAGTTTACATTTTAAATGTACCCTATCCTGATGAACGCAATAACAATCCTTAAGGATGATTTAAAGATTATTATAATTGCTTTGTATTGATATTCATCCCTAAGTGTTAGATCAGGTGTTTTCTTTCTTAAATTGGTAAAATGGATTTGATTTCTTAACAAAATATCCTAAACTCACAGGTACAATTTCCAACCAATACAAAGATATAAGGCGTTATCCGCTGAAGAAGCAGAACAAGAATTTGGAAGGTAAATTTTATACTTTTTCTTATCTTTATAAATACATTTTTGTTCTTATCCAAATAAAAAATTAAATTATAAGTAAAAGCTTACAACTCAGTTACCGTGGGTTTCCAAAGTGAAAATCTGTATAACACATATTGTCATTATCTTTGACAAAACATAGATAACAATATGTTTTAAACAGGGATTTTAGTCTTAGAAACTCATGGTAACAGACTTCTTATAAAATGTCAGTAAATAAAGAAACGCCAAGTGTTGCCAGATGTAATTCTCTGATCGTATCTGGTTTATGATGGTGCGGTTGATGCATATAATTTTTTTGTTTTTTAGACGCAACAAAGTGATAAATTACTTCTCGCTGATGTTCCGCAAGCGCATGCGCGGGGAGGAAGGTGGCGACGATGCTGACGACCCTGATGAGAAGAAGCCCAAAGGAGCCAAAGCTAAGAAAGGTCACATTTTTAAATTATACTATCGTTATTTATAGCAGATATTCACAAACTTTTTTTCTCATAGACTCCGTTACAAATTTTGAAAATATTTTAATTTACTTGTATTAAGTAAATCTGATATCGTCTGTTACATTGTGGATTTTTTTTTTAATTTCTTTCGCATTTTTTGCTTCAATTTTCAAAAAAACATTGTAACAAATAGTGTTCATATATATATCCTTTTACTGTGCGCTTTACCCTGATAATTAGGGTAAAGTGAACATTAGTGGGCCAGTTTTTTGACATGTGCAAATAAATGATAGAGCTGAAGATATCTGAGATGGACGAGTGGATGGCGTCTGAGGACGACTCTGATGATGACTCAGAGGAGGGCGAGAAGGACAACGATAGCGACTCCGGTGCTAAGAAGAAAAAGGATAAAAAAGGTTTGAGTTCTTAAAATTGTAATACTAGCATGATTTAGAGATATATATTAAGTGATTTAAGTTACACATTATTTTTTTTCTTTTACAATAATAATTGTTTTTTTTAATAGCTGCACTAACAAAGAAGAAGAGGAAAGTAGATGACGAGGCTTTCGAGGAAAGTGACGACGGTGACGAAGAGGGAAGGGAGAGGGACTACATATCTGATTCATCGGAAAGGTAATGAAACAAATATAAAAATGTACTTTAGCACAAAGTAATAAGGCCAATAATTTATCACAGCAATGAACAAAACATTTTTTTTTTGTAAATAATAGCAGATTTTTTTGTAAATTTACTATTATTTCTTTAACCATTCCAACTAAGCTCTATGCTTGTGCTAGGATATGGTTTACCACAATAGTCGAATGTTGGGATTCGAACCCCCGGCCTCGTGATCGGAAATCCGTATCCTTAACCATTAGGCTATTGGTGCTTAAATTGGCCGTTGGCCTTCATTATCTGATATTAGCATAGTATATTAAAAACTACAGAAACTCATGCCCGTGAGAGAGAGAGGTAGGCAGAGACCACGGACCTACAAATGAAAACTATGTTATGATTTTTATATTTCCAGTGAATCAGATCACGAGTCTAAGGCGAATAAAGAATTGAAAGGTGTAGCGGAGGAAGACGGACTCAGGTAATGAATATTTATTCAAATTTAAATATAGTTTAAGTATTTATAGGTTGTTCGATGAAAGGGAAAATATCGAATCTTAAATAAATCTATTTTGTCAGCCTAATTAATATATTTACTTGATATTTTACTTCAAGTCGAATCAAAATGCTGAAAATATCTAGTTTTTTTTAATAATATCAACAGTAAATTAGAAATGAACAATATTTTTTTTTATCCTGTTAGGAAAATCTTGACATCGGAGGAGGAGTCTGAGGAGGAGCAGGAACAAAAGCAGGAGTCGGAGCAGGAGGACGAGCCCACTAAAGAGGGCGAGGAGCGCGCCAGCAAACTCACCAAGAAGGCCAAGAAGAAAGGGGATGAGGGCAAAAAAGGTAAACATTAAAAACAAAACTAAACTATACAATTTTTTATCTTTGATCTACTTTTTTATATTTATGTTAATTGTTGTTTTGTCTGTATGTCTCATCTATCAAAGATTGCCTATCACATAGCTTGGGCTAAATATTCTGTGTCTCAACATCGACAATTTGTACCACGACACTATTTACTTGACAGAGTCGAGCAGCGACTTTAGTTCCGACTCTGACACTGACCCGGAGACCAGCGCCCCCAAGAAGACAAAGAAGACTAAGACCAGCGAAAAGAATCCGCCCGCGGCTAACTCCTCTGGTAATATTCATATGAAAGTAGTATCATTGAAAGTGTTAAAAGTAATTGTATTGAGTAATATAAATATTACAATCTCCATACAACATTTTAGTAATACACTAGCTGTTGCCCGCAACTCCGTCCGTGCGGAGTTTTAATTAGTAGTCTATGTGTTCTTTCAGAATATGTCCTACATCTATGACAAATTTAATTGGAACCGTTAAGCCGTTCTGGAGATACCTTCAAACAAATCAAACATCCATCCATCTAAACTTTCGCATTTATAATATTAGTAAGAAGTAATTAATATAGTAACTTAAGTAATAAGTACAAATTTTTATATTACAAATATTGAGCTTTTACACCCAATGTGGGAGCACGGACTATTATATTATATTTGGTGATCCCACAATGGTGTCACTGTGTTATATGTGCAGCGCCGGGGTCAGCGAGCACATCTCGTGCGGGCACTCCGCAGCCTGGTGCAGCTGCAGGTGCTGGCGGCGCTGCTGCTGCGGCGGTCGCGGCGGCCAATGCGGCGTCCGCACATGCACCCAGCAAACGTGTCAAACTTGATGCAGCGTATACGTAAGCATACAAAACCACAAAAAAATCACAATATGATTCTTTAATTTAAATTAATTCAAGTCGATACTATAGATTTGCAATTATTTCTATTGCCTCTCCAATACCAATGTAAGTTAAGAGAAATAGGAGTATATTTAGTCCTTTTTTAAAGTAACACAAGTAGTCTGCTAGCTTTCTGGGACCTAAATCCCCGTTTAAAACATATTGCTATCTCTATTTTGTTAAAGACAATGATAGGGATGACAATTATTTTATTCAGGGATTTTTGTCTCGGAAACCTACGGTTATTCATATATTTAAATGTATTTCTGCAGTTCTTTTCTGACACCAAAGTGGCAGCACATAATTTCTACACTGGTGTCGAAATCTGTAACTATTTAACATTTTTTATTTTAGCGCCATCTATTTTATTTTACGTGAAATGTTTACGTATGATTGGCAGCGAGTGCGGGGTGACTGAGGAAGCAGTGCGGCGGTACTTGGCGCGTAAGCCCATGACCACCACTGAACTGCTGACAAAGTTCAAGTCGAAGCGCACCGGCGTCAGCAGCGACCGCCTCGTCGAGACAATGACGCAGATCCTCAAACGCATCAACCCTCTCAAGCAGAACATCAACGGAAAAATGTATCTCAGCATTAACCATACGTGATGAATAAACTTATCGACACATTTTCTTGTTTCTTTTCGTGTATCCACTCTGTTAGGTTTGTTACTCTATGATAGTATGACGTAATGTTTTTTTTTTAATTTTATGACCTCGTAACATAGACCTTTAGGTCATATCTTATTTGGAAAATGTTCGTTACTTTGGATATGACGTAATGACAGTTAGATGTTCATAGATTATAAAAATGAGAAAAAATTCAATCAATTTTTTTTTTCATAAATTTATTTTAATTTACCTTGGGCCGTTTAAGCCCTTCCTAAGTTAGAATCATATTAAAAATAATACCACATTCGCACCAATAAGTACATTATGCATTAAAAATACTTTTACGTAACTTTTTCGTAATTAATTTCTCTTATTTCTCTTATTGCACTTATATACATGTTTATTTCAACAAAGTTTCGACAAAACAAAACACCCACGAAAATATTTCAATCGCGGCCCTTATGTGATGAGCGTTTTTTCTTTACCATTCAAATCAGTTTCTTCCTCAGCTTGTCTACAACAGAAATATGAATTTTATTAACATGATTACAAATACTTTGTCTCAAGTATTTGTTCTCTGATTTCCACTGCATCACATCATGCCGTCTTTATCGCACTCTATTTGAGGTCATTAAACATTCATAAAAACATATTATTGTCTCACCCGCACAGAGTGTGTGATCGCATGAGCCTCTCTCCGTCTGCGATGGACTGCGGCATGGGCCGGCCTTTAGTCTCCGGTAGCAAGAAGCAGATACTGCTCACCGTCAGCGCGGTCGAGCCCAACGTCAGCAGTGGGAACGGGCCCCAAATACGTGCCTACCAACAAAATTTTTTAGAGGTAGAATACTTGAGTGACTTCAGTTTTTTTACTTTTATTCATTTCATATGATATCCAAAAATAAAATTGTCAGATAATTGTTTATCTGTTTATCCAGTCTACTATTTACCGAGTACACTATTAACGGTGAGAGCATATTGGCGACATATCCGCTGACATGCACAAGAGACAGCCCTGAGGCGCGCGCGCCTGTCGGCACAAGCTCGGTACTCCACTGCACCGCCGCTGTGCACGCCATATTGATCGAAAACCGGGAACCGATCGCCAGGATCATCTGTGGCAGACCTGAATACAGAATGTTAATTAGTTTAACATGACAGAAAATTAACACAAAATACTTAAGGGTCTTTTTGAGCCTATTTCCAGCTCTTTTCTTAGACCATCTTTGACCATAGTTAAAAGTTAAAAATAAAAAAAGAAGTAAATAAAAGATATAGGTACCTTTAGGCACGAAAGCTGCAGTGATTGTGAATATTCCAGTCATAATGACGGGTCCCATTGTAAAGTACCTTCTTCCTAACCTGTGAAATGAGAATATAAATAAAAATGTAGAACTAAATCACCTACTTAATATTAAATCAAAGACAAAAAATAATTCTTATACACAATTGTTAACCGTACAAATAAGTACCTGTCAAGTAAGAGGGCTACGATTCCCACAGATGGTATTTGCGTGGCTGATGCTAGTGTGAAGGCCAAGAAGAAGTCGACTCCCAGACCCTCGGACATTCGCACCAGACCGTCGAAGATCATCGCGCAAGCCATGTAAATCACCATTAGAAGTAACATCATCTTTCGCAAAGGGGCGCTCTTGAATACCTCGATTATTGACTCGCTACTTTGTCTGGATTGACTTGATGATACCTGACAGAATATTAAATGATTAGCTGATTCGATAAATAAATAAACGTAACAATTCGTGTATTTAGGTGCGGGACTCAATTAATGGCACCGGAAAACAAGATTTCAATCTATCTTTTGAACCGAATTAGACATATTTTCCTTGGCAATTACTTGAAACTACTTACAATAAAGTCATCCATAACGTCTTGGGGGACTTTTGTGCGGTTAATTCTCTCGAACTTTTTCAGCACTTTGACTGCTTGGTTCACTTTTCCGCGCGATGCTAGCCATCTGTAGAAATTATTTTTCATATTATATCCACACTAAGAAAGAAACTACTGATTCTTAGCGGCAGTAAATCTTTACCTAGCGCTCTCCGGTATGAGATAAGGCACCAGCAAACAGGACGAGAGCGGTAGCGTAGTGTACCAGAGGAACTTGCGCCAGTCCGCGATCCAGTATGCTAGCCACGGGATCAGCAGGCAGCTGCCACCGAAGAAGAACGCTAGGGGAACGTTTGCTGCCCACGTTCGTTGCTTTGGACCCACGTACTCTAACACTAAAGCAAAACAAAGTCACTTGACTAACTGAAATAAAAACTGTAAGGATTCAAAAATATATGAAATAAATATATTTTCCGTGGTTGTTAATTTAACTAAGACTAACAAGATAAGTTGACAACTCACCTAATATATATAACAACGTAAAACTGTTGTCAAACGCCATTCCCACGAGGAACCGACAGAAGACAAAATCCCATAGTCCCTTCGTGAATATGGTCCCCAAACCACCCACGCACGCAATTAGATTTGTACCTGATTAAAAATTGTTTGTAGAATAAGTATGGATGTACCTCAGGTCAGTACAACAATAGCTTGTTTGTGATATTAAAAAATCCTTACCAACCAAAGCTGGCACCCGACCGTAGTGATCAGCGGCCCAGCCGAATATAACACCTCCCGTAAAGGAACCCACGAAGTACATGGTCTGCGCGAACGGCGCGTATCCAGAGTACTCGCACACCCAACCACGCTGACAAATGAATTACACGTTATGTAAACAGAATTAAAGTCGGTGTACTACTGGGCTTGTTTTAAGACTGTTTTAATTATTTTGAGGATCTAAATAATATCGGTAACAGCGTATAAATGAAGGATTATGAAGCTCTATCGAGTACATTAGTTTTGGACGCCACAGTGCAACTGTTTCTCTCCGATGTTACCTATCGTATAAGGTTAAAACTCACCTCGCTTACGACGGTGTGATATGGGATATCTTCCAACAGAAAGTCCCAGCCGTTCTTACAGGGCACCGTGGGTGTGCCGGTCTCCGGGGGCTGCATGTCGTGCAGCACTTGGCTCCAGTTGGCCGCGTACACTGCACACTGCGCCCACCCATCCCCCACCCGAGGCACTGATAGGTTGCGTCTACAAAGACGATTTCGAATATATTTAAACAGCCACACAGTAAACCCAGTCGAGTAGCCGTTTGATTCCGCTGGCCACATACTTATACAAAAACATATTGTAACCCCCTTTAATTCTTCCAAAAAGCGAAGGCAGCAATTTGATTTAGTACGAATGTTTCAGCTATGGACACCCACGGTTATAATAACATGTCACTATAAATAAAACCTAATTATATTTAAGCCGAACTTGCAAAAATCCGCTAACTAACCTGGTCTCCATATCTAAGTGCGCCAATTCCGGCACATGACACCAGTGCTGCTGCGGCGTGGCCGTGATGAACATCTGCCCAAAGTAGATGAAGGTGAAGAAAAGACTGAACGGTAGCGTGGATAGGAAGAGCAGCTTCTGGTAGCGGCCCATCTCCCCCACGTGGTAGAGAACTCTCTCCAGTGCGTCGCTGCCTCCCGCTTCCTTCTTCATCTCTTCTTTACAGCTCTGTGAAACCAATAAAGTAAGTTACTTTCGTTTATCCTGAATGCCAATTATTCATTTTAACGTTATTTATTTTTGAAGAATTATTGTCGTCAGGTTATAAATGTACCCATAAAGTGCTTCAAGCCTGCTAATTTACGGGCGACATGGTTTTAAAGCATTTTTAGGGTAAAGTAAAACCATGTAAATTTAATTGAATGTTTATTAGGAAAACACGACAAGTAAACGCATTTATTACAGGCTTAATTTTTACACACAGCAATTCTGATAATCCTATTCTGGATGTGATAATCCAATTGCGTAAGATAATCTCGATGTAGTTACAATATGTGGCAATAAAACTTAAGTAGAGGATACCAAACGCATGTTCATACTAATCTGGTAATATAGTCGCCTAATTCATTTGACATGTACACTATTGCTTAGCAATAAAGTTTACTACGATAATAAAGTTGTTTTTTTTTTATGATACAAGCCGCTAAAGGACAGGGAACATTGTATTGTGGGTTAAGTGCACATTACCAGGAAGAATAAAAAAACTTATGTTTAAGTAAATTGGATGTTTTTTTTATTAATAAAAATAATTTACACTTGAAAATATTTTAATATAACTAAAGTATGAAATTGGTTTGTTTATCATATGTTATGTTCATTCAAGTGAAGACTTTGAATTACGAAAGCACTTAATAACCGTTGCTATTTTAAATTAAATTTGGCAACAATTTTTTTTTTAATTTACAACAGTAAGATCGCACTGCCAAAACATTTATATGAAAACATCACTATTTTATTCTCGCACATTTTCAGATAAACAAATAAGTTGTAGGTAATAGAATGGATTCTTTTATAATAAAAAAAAAGTATACCTTACCCACGTTTTCTCTGCCAAGTACTTCACACATGAATTTTAACAACAAGAATGTTTTTTTTAGAGAAAATGAGATTCAATATATATGTAAGTAAATTTCCGCATCGGAAGCATACGGGTAGATTTAATTTTTTAAATTATTAAGATGATAATTGAAAATAACAAACCTCAACATAATCAGGATCATCTGTGTCTACTTTAGTCAAAATCATCTTGTCAATTAACACAAAAAGAATATATAAAAACTGTTTGTTGTTGAGTCCGTTCGTCACCAGCTGCCGGCCGAGAAGTAATGAACGCCTGGTTCGCAGCGTCCACATATTTACAACTGGTGGATTCTTGATAAAACTAATTTCGTAATTAAACCTATCATTTTGAGATTAGTCTCAAACGAGACACACCTTCCGAAACAATATGTACTTAAGATTTAAAACTACGTTACTAGTTATTAATTGTGTAAAATTTTATCCAACTAATGTTATAAATGCGAACCAATGGATGTTTTAGATGGTATAGGTATTTTTTAATTCCGCTTAAACAGAGTCGCGGGCGACAGCTAGTAATATATGTGGACACAAATTAGTTTAGACTAAGTTTGATTTCAGCGAAGTTTTTTCGGCCATTAAACTATTGATGATATATACATACTTACCTAAATGTGCCCAATTAAATAAAAAATATACTGATTATCGGCTTTAATTTCCACCGTTGGGTTTCAAATGTTTAAATAAGTCTTATTGTGTCTACATTCCTAGATTGTAGCAGATCTGGAGGTTCAAGGTTTTGTCCCGCCTTCCCGACTCACCTATCAGATTATCCAATGATAAACATAATTATTCTTTACTCACAAGTATGGATGTTAGCTTTTAAGCTCAAAATGATTAGTTTTTCATCATAGAATGTTAGTACAGTTAACGTAAAAAGTGACCGCATTAGATCTAAATGAAATAAATGTTATTAAGACAATTCTTGTTAGGTTGTCAACATAAAATAGCTGTCAAAAACAAAAAGATTCAACAGTAACTAAATTAAAGTATATATTATTAAAATCTATTGCGATTTTCCTTAGACTAGAAAGTTAAATTATTTTTTAAAAACTTATAATTTTTTATAAGAAGTTGATTCTATTTTTGACGCTGACTGTACTTATATTACGATAATTTTAGCCTTGTCATTTGGTAATTAGAGATATAATTAGGATAATACACGAGATGAGGTGTTTAAGCCAAGCTTATTGGACAATGACAAGTTTAGCTCTATTACTACAATTTTATAATGAATAACAAGTACAATTATAGCATCAAAAACATGACGGTGTACAGTAACTTTTAGGATCCCGGTTGTAGTTTTTTGCTGGAAAGTTCATTTGTAAAAATCTATCTATAAGAATATGTTCAACGGTGGTAGAGCCCGCTTTAACATCTTCGCACGAATTGGCCCGGCTCGCGGTGAAATACCACGACCACACAGAAGACACGCCTCAAGTGGAAGCAATTCCGCGTGCAGTCTGATGAGTTCGTCCCGGAGCCCTAATTTATTTTCTTTCCCTTCCCACCATTTTTCTTATAAGGAAAGGATGGTAAGTGGAACTGAACTTTCCGGATAAGAGGATGCATGGAAAGGGAAGATGTTTTCTTTCTGTGCATCCTCTCTTCAGGTGGCCACTCGCTCGTTTGCCACATAATGATATAAAAAAAGTAAGTAAAACAACATTACTTAATTGACTAAACATTTTATAATTCATATATATCAACTTATTGATTTATTTAGTATCACAGTAAATATTATATATATAATAATTACTTACTAAGTTGTATAATGGTACTCGTGCTACAGATAACTAATAATTTTATCTACAAATTGTACTATAGCTTTGGCTTAGCTGTCAAATTATTTCGCTACAGTTTGGAAGATGTCTGACGTCAGTACACCACACCGCAATTTTCTACGTGATGAGAGCATCGCTTTTCTCGTACTTAAAATCATCTTTGTCTTCAGCTTTTCTGTAATATAATAGAATCGTGATTATATATATTTTTCTTATTGTGTGATTACAGCTTGATTTTCTTAAGATTTTGATTGATAGAAAGAGAGAAAGAAGATAGTCGATAGAAATGCGTGAAAGAAGGAAACTAACCGTCCCTATGCCGACCCAACTACAAACTTAGAATAGAGTTAGAGGAGAAGTAGAATAAAGAAGGACGAAGAATGATAAGTTAAGTTTCAAGTCATGCCTTATTTTGAATCAAAGAAAATAAGAAAACATGTTTTACCCGCACACGGTGTGCGACCTGACGAATCGCTCCCCCTCATCCATAGTCTGGGGCATCGGCCTGCCCATCGTCTCCGGCAGCAGCAAAGCGAAGCTACTGGCCACTAGCGCAGTGCCGCCTAGGATCAGCAACGGGAGAGGACTCCAAACTCGTTCCTAAGTCACATAATTATTTAATTACATTTCTTTTAGTTCTAAACAATAGGTAGAATTTTAATCGTAGCAAAACACTTAAACCTAATACTGCCCACTACAGGCTAGTTTATTTTCTGGATAAGTGGTCCTATGTCCAAATTTAAAGAACATTACCGAGTAAACGATGAAAGGCGACATCATTGTGGCGATGTACCCGCTGACGTGTATGAGGGCGGAGCCCGAGGCGCGCGCCCCTGTAGGCACCAACTCGGCGCTCCACTGCACGATCGCCGTGTACGACATGTTGATCATGAAGCGAGACGCGATCGCCAGCGCCACCTGCGGCACACCTACACAATATACAACATTAGTTATAATACATCAGCATCTAAATATGAACTCTTACCTCTCCCGACAATTATTTGTAAGATAGAACTTAGAGGAAGCTTTGTTGGTAGAGGAGATCAATGAAAGAGGTATATTCATCACCTCTTAGTTTTAAAAAGATGATTGAAATAAGGTGGTGTAGGATTTCATAATTTGATTACCTTTGGGTAGAAATCCAGCAATTATTGTGAGGGCTCCAGCTAATACGGTGGGAACAATTGTGAGATTTCTTCGGCCCCATCTGGAAGAATTTCCATTTTTCAGTATGCGTACCATAAATATATCACTGGAACTTAGTAGAAACTTACCTGTCTAGAACGATGGCAACTATAGTAACTGAAGGTATCTCGGTTACCGAGGCGAGGGTGAAGGTAACAAAGAAGTCGAGACCCAGACCTTCAGACATACGCACGAGGCCATCAAACATCATCGCACACGCCATATAGATCACAACCATGTATATGATCATGTTACGTAGAGGACCAATCTTGAACAGGTCTATCAGAGATTCGTTCGTTTCTGTGGTCTGAGTTGCCGATACCTGAGAGAGAGAAAACAAAAAAGTTAATTTTAAAAGTTAAAAAGACAATGTGAAAAACTATGTAGTTCATAAAATATTTGTATCTGTATTTACAGTTTAAATAAAGAAATAGAGATAGTTGCATTTTGATGTTACATCTTTCTTCTTGTGCATGCAATATCAAATACCTAAATGTGATGTCCTAAAATTTCAATAACTCATTAGTGAATAAGAATATTTCTTACAATAAAATCGTCCATAACTTGTTGAGGTATTTTCGTTCCATTGACCTTTTCAAGTGTTCTCAGGACTTTGACGGCTCGGTTTACTTTGCCTCGTGATGCAAGCCATCTGTATTGTTGAAATCATAGAAATAAAATTATAAACTGCTTGTGAAATTATTCACAAAAGAATAAAAAAGATATTTATATCCGGCTCGAAGGACCTTGATTCTTCACAACGTTTGTAAAATTTAGGTATTAGTTATTTACTAATTTTGGACTGTTAATATATTTTTCGAAGAAAAAAAAAATTACTTTAGGTTATAATATTTTTGGTTTTTCGCCCTCTTCCCCGCTACAGGGATATACAACTTTAAGAAGAATTTTTGCCTTTTACGAATAATTATTTTGGATTAAGCAGCTTACGGTGTTACGATTTTTTTGGTGGTCATTGTATTTCTTCCCTACGTCCAAATTGATAAAAAAGATAAACGAACATTCGTTTCATATTAATCTTATCGTACAACTATCGCCAAATAAAGGTTCTTAATGATAAATTTGACTACCAATAGTAAATGAAGATAGACAGATAGGCTGACGACACTGGGTGCAATTGTTACTATATCTTTCAAGGTCATTAAATCAAAGCAAGAACATACTTAAATCGGCTACAATAATGCCAACATAATGATGTCCGAAGTCATTTGAATGCAATGAGTAAACTTGAATAAATTTGAAAATAGACATCCTTATAAGATGATGTCACACTATAATGGCCCTAAGATCTTCTCGTGTCCACATACTAAGAAGTCGAAAAGTCTTCAAATTTTTTGTACACAATTATTACTGATTTAAATAACCATAGTACAAATCGCACCTTGCACTCTCTGGAACAACGAAGGGTGCGAAAGCCATTAACGCGAGTGGTAAAGAAGTGATCCATAGGAACTTTCGCCAATCAGCAATAAAATAGGCGATCCAAGGAAGCAACAGAGCGCCGGTCCCAAAAAACAGAGCAGTGGACATGCTCACTAGGAGCGTCCTGTACTTGGGTTCCACGTACTCCAACACTGAAAGGCAGTAGATTGGTTTAAATGTCTTCTTAAATTGTGAATCCTGTTGAATTTGAAGACTTGCGGATATTATACAGAAATGTATACCCACCGAGTATGTATAGCATCATAGCGCAGTTGTCAAACGCCATCCCAACGAGGAACCTGCAGAAAATGAAGTCCCAGACGCCGGTCGTGTAGATAGTTCCCAAACCTCCAATGCACGCTATCAAATGTGTACCTTAAAAAATTCTTGCTGTTACTGGATTGAAGTCGAGTTTCTCAAGTCAGTGGTCGTCATACTATCATATTGTAAAAGGAATAATTTGTATAAGTTTTAAAAGAAAAATGTATAAAATAAAATCGGGGGATTGCAGTTTTATGGTTAGATACGAACACGTGAACGGGGAATTATGGAAAAATTCCAATTGAGTATGACTTGTAAATTATAGGAATCTGCAATTTCATAACAAATTAAAATAATTTATTATGTAATTACTCAGAAATCTTTGATTAGATAAAGAATTCATTTACCAAACTATTTATCAAAAATTTCTACGACTAAATAACTAGAGTCACTTGTATTTACTGGGTACATCAAAGAATCTTCATTCTTTTCCCTATGTTGTGCTGATACACTACTATGAAGCAAGGAACGTCTCCAATTATATATATAAGATTAATTCTTACCAACCAACACGGGTACTCTACCGAACCGGTCCGCCATCCAACCAAAGAGTATTCCTCCAACTAAGGCACCCACGAAGTATATGGTCTGTGCTAGAGGCGCGTAACCGGCGTACTCGCACACCCACCCTCGCTGAATTAAAAGGTACAATACATGTCAAATAAAAGAAATCTACGACTGTATTGGAGGGATCGATTGGGTCAAAACTTTAAAGAATAAAATAACAATATGTGCAATTCTTAATGAGCATTTTTAACATTACCTCGCTGACGACAGTGTGATAGGGAATGTCTCCCAGCAAGAAGTCCCAGCCATGCTTACAGGGCACCGTGGGAGTAGCGGGCTCCGGCGGCTGCATGTCGTGCAGCACGTGGCTCCAGTTGGCCGCGTACACCGCACACTGCGCCCACCCATCCCCCACGCGCGGTACCGACAAGTTGCGTCTGAAATAAGGACCCCTCTGGTACTTAAATATGAACATAGTGATTTTTATTTACAGCATTGTTTTAGATAATTACCTAGTTTCCAAATCCAAGTGCGCCAATTCCGGCACATGACACTAGTGTTGCTGCGGTGTAGCCGTGATAAACATCTGCCCGAAGTAGATAAACACGAAGAAGTAGCCAACAGGTAACATGGAGAGGAACAACAACTTCTGGTAGAGGCCCATGCCGCCCGCGTGATATAGGACATTCTCTAGCGCATCGCTATCCTCTGCCTCTTTCTTCTGCATCTCTTCCTTATCTTTTGTCTAAAATAAATATTTTTGTGTACTACTTGATTCAAAAAACTTGGTTTAGATATTGTTAATAGTATCGGTAATGATGAAACACAGGATTTGGTGAACTTGCGTTATTTTTCACTCCGAATTATTAATAAATTTTAAAAAATTATAACAGTGGTAGAGCCCGCTTTAACGTCTTCGCACGATTCGACCCGGCTCGAACGGTGAAATATCACGACCACACAGAAGACAGGCGTGAAGTGGAAGCAATTCCGCGTTTCGTCTGATGAGTGTGCGTCCCGGAGGCCTAATTTAGTCCTCTTTCCCTTCCCATCCTTTTCTTTATAAGGAAAGGGTGGGAAGTGGAAGTGGACTTTACGGATGAGAGGATGCATGGAAAGGGAAGATATTTTCTTTCTGCGCATCCTCTCCTCCGTCGATTAAAGGTAGGCAGCGCATACGCAATTGCGTATGTCTATGGGCAGCAGTCACTTCGCTATAACAGCGATTTCAGGTAGCTGCTCGCTCGTTTGCCACCTTTTGATATAAAAAAATAATAATAATAAAACATTAAAAATGTAGTGTCTATTGTTAAAATACTCTTTATTTATTAAGTTTTAATAATATATTGTACATTTTATATCTTTTTTTATTACTATTATAAACTCGATTTTCTCATCATTAACAAACATTGAATAGTACTGAAAATATTTAAAAAAAATACTAACATCCTAATAGTATTTTAAAACAAACCTCTACAACACTGTAGTCATCTCTTCGTATTTCTTCTGATTTCATTTTGCGTACCAGTGAAAAACACCCGTCGAATATAAAACTGTCCTTCGATGTTTACGCGTCCGTTATTTTAGACAATCGATATCAAATGTACGCGTGTGAAATACGATAGATATTTTTTGTGATAATATTTTTCGGTAAAGCCATATCTTTGGTCGTCGTGGATTGGCTACACGTTTGACTCACTCACTAATCAAGAAGTGACAATAAAATTGTGCTAGTAAATCGGAGTTTCAGAGATTAGAAAATCTTTTTAATCTTATTAAAAATTAATCGCAAAACTCAATAACGCCTTGACCAATTTGGCCAATTCTTTTTTTAAATGTTCGTTGAAGTTCAAAGATGGTTTTTACGGCGGGAAAAATTCGAATAATTGCCGGGAACTAATAAATTATTATTTTCATTTCACGCGGACGGAGTCGCGGGCGACAACTAGTGATTATTATTTTTAAATCTTTTTAATTATTATTATTTTTAAAATGAAATCATTCTGGCGATCACGGGATCTTGGCTTACATCATGTTTCAGTGCAGTTTTAGCTAACAGTACTGGGAACGCATAGCTATAAAATTCTTCTAGCTCAAGCCTGTGATGTTGTGATACTGCTTGTTTTATACTGTTGTTGATTTCGACTAACTAATAGTTGCAATTTTTTATAAACGAATATGTAAACTTCCTTGCAAGGTAAAATAGTACAAGAACTAAGCGTGAAGTTTGGGTTAAATTTGGTTCTTCTGAAGGTATTGCACAATAAAAGGCGAATTTAATAATTTTTAATTTGTATTTAAATATAAATTAAAATACATATTTTATATAATAGTATCGTATAATCTCATTTCATATAATGTTATAAATGAACAATATTAATCACGTATAATTAAACCTTATTCAAATAA
Organism: Papilio xuthus; assembly: GCF_000836235.2. Taxonomy (NCBI): domain Eukaryota; kingdom Metazoa; phylum Arthropoda; class Insecta; order Lepidoptera; family Papilionidae; genus Papilio; species Papilio xuthus. The sequence continues at coordinate 1,708,631 of NW_013530612.1, read as the reverse complement.
ATTGAATATTACAATTAACGTAATATTCTGAAATCACAACATTTTAACACATTTATCACAAATAATATTTCTTACAAATTTTTAATTTGTAAATTAATTAACATCTTATTTGACATATAAATAAAACATTTATATCAACGTCCATTTCACCGCACTATATTATAATAACCAAAGCAACAAAATTATCGATATAAAATCATTTAATCTTTATTAAAATAAAATGATAATGATTTATTAATTATTTTATTAATAATACTATTTTCGAATTTGGAACAAAAGTTGTTATGTTACGCAATAACAATTTAAATGTTAGGTTACTTTTATAAAGTTATTTTTAAAACAATTATTTAATAATTGACAAAAAGGTGTTCATAATTTAACTGTTATACTTAACTCTTATGATATGTAGGTGTTCTTTATAATATCGTATTTATTACATAAACTAATCAGTTAATATCACAGTAAATGGATCCTATTATTAACGCACTGAAAAGTACATACTGGTATGTACATGTTTAATAATAATAATGTACTGTTAGACATTTCATACATTTTGTAATTCCATAACCTAAAACGTTATTTAGTCTATGCTATAAGTTAATAACACTTTTGTTTATTTAAAATAATAACATTAATCATTTGTATTACGATTCAACAGATTATTTAAATATTTGATTGTCAAATATAAAATAGAAGTATTACACTCATCACGTTAATAATCTGACAAAATTTCGTTATCGTAAACTAAAAGTATTGTAATTGCTCGTCTGAATGACGGCCATGTTTTTTTGGACATTCGAAAAATCGTGATGACAATGTAGCGTTTTTTTTGAAAAAGTTGTTGTTTACAATTCCAAAAGAAATATATGAGTTAAAGAAGACTATGTTTTATTTGAAAAAGTATTCTCCGACTTCCACAGTACAGAGCATAATTTTGAACATTGTTATATATATTATTACTATAATGTTAGGCTTAATCAAAAAATTGAATAAATTTGTATTTCTTAATATAATAGCTAAAATAATGTGTTCTAATTGCTATTCTGATATATCTCTTGCGGACGAATATTTTAATATTTCTTTAAATAGATTAGACAGACACACTATTGTTATCCTTCATAATTTCAAGCATAGATTGCTTTAATTGCTATTAAAGCTTACATGCATTTTATTTTTATCACAAGCCGTTTTGGAAAAATTGTGTTTCCACAACACATATTAATACTTGGTTATGTTATTTTAAGTACAAGTAAATTTCTTAAAGTCTAAATTGATCGAGTTTGCAACAGAAAACGTCGCTTCGAGCGATAACATTTTTCAACAGTTTAAATGTTGCTTGGAAGTTCTGCGGCCTTGATCTACGTACGTAGCACATTGATAGCTATTACAAATTTCTATGTGATCAAAGCCTTCTGTTTTTCATATTTTAATTCATCTTCATCCTCAGCTTTTCTGAAACCAAAAATTCTTCAGTGAATTCAGGGCGGACTTAGACAATTTCTCTGGGCGCGACAACGGAATGTTTCTAAGACGACTTGTAGGGCCTAACATCAAACTTACGCTTAGTTTAATGGCGTCATGTAATGATAAATTGCTAGCCTTAGTTGTCTGATAACTCAGAATCTCACTTTCCATACTAAATGGTAATTTAAAACTCATTGAGGTGTTTTAACTAACTTACTGGAACTCAACAAAATATATCGGAGATGTTATTCTTACCCGCATACAGTGTGCGATCTGACGAACTTCTCGCCCTCGTCGATAGTCTGAGGCATCGGCCTGCCCATGGTCTCTGGCAGCAGGAAAGCGAAGCTGCTCGCTAACAGCGCCGTGCCGCCCAGGATCAGCAACGGGAGTGAACTCCAAAATCGTTCCTAATGAGAATTATATCGTAGACTCTATTAGATTTCGAGTAACGAACGAAAAAAAAGCCCATACTGTGGCATATATTTGACGCAGTAGAAAGCATCTGGTTACTTACCGAATAAACAATGAAGGGCGACATCATTGTGGCGATGTACCCGCTGACGTGTATGAGGGCGGAGCCCGAGGCGCGCGCCCCCGTAGGCACCAGTTCGGCGCTCCACTGCACGATCGCCGTGTACGACATGTTGATCATGAAGCGAGATGCGATCGCCAGCGCCACCTGCGGCACACCTACACGACAAGGGAAACGACGTGAAAAGAACTATACCTCAAAGAAACAGTTAACCGCTATAGATATTCTGTGTTGATTGTTTAATACATTATATTTTATTACCTTTGGATAAAAAGGCAGCAATTAATGTGAATGTGCCAGCAGTGACAATGGGAACGATTGTTAGTTTCCTTCGTCCCCATCTGAAAAATAAATGTTGAAACATACAGTTATTATCATAAATAGGATCGAATCTATTTGAGTACGGCAATTTCTCACCTGTCTAGGACTATAGCGACGATAGTCACCGACGGTATTTCAGTGGCCGATGTGAGAGTGAAGGTGATAAAGAAATCGAGCCCCAGACCTTCGGACATACGCACGAGGCCATCGAACATCATCGCACACGCCATGTAGATTACCACCATAAAGATGATCATGTTACGCAGCGGACCGCTTCGGAATAGATCAATCAAAGATTCCCGCGACTGTCTTGTCTGACTTGAGGATACCTATAAAAGAGTAGAGTCAAGATTTAGCGTTAAAGCTATAGTGTGTGTGTCGTATATAATGCATAATTCAATTTAAGCAGAAAAGCATGTGGACCTATTTTACAATTAATTGACATTTTTTTAATAAGCATAATGAAGTTAAGCCTTACAATAAATTCATCCATAACGTCTGGAGGGATCTTTGTTCCGTTGATTTTCTCAATTCTTTTCAGGATCTTAACAGCTTGGTTGACTTTTCCGCGCGACGCTAGCCACCTATATTACAAAAAAAGAAAGTATTTAATATAAAGTGTAGAATATTGATTGTTTCAAAGTGATTTATGATTTAAAGGATCTACATTAAAAAAAAAGATGCAGCTAAAAATATAAAAGATTAGTTTTGTAGTAAACCAACCAAGAATAAAATATTGTACCTTGCACTCTCAGGAATTATGAAAGGCACAAACACGCAGAGAGCCATGGGCAAGGAGGTAACCCATAAGAACTTGCGCCAGTCTGATATGAAGTATGCGATCCAGGGCAACAAGAGACAGCCACCGCCGAAGAACAGGGCAGTTGCCATGCTCGCCACCCACGTTCTGTGACGAGGGCCCACGTACTCCAGCACTAGAAGACATTATTCAATCATTAGTAAACAGAGAATTAATTTAAAGTTAATTATAAATCGAAACAACGACTGGACCTTCTTTTGATAATTTACGTCGAAGTGTGAAGAGCATTGTCACATGATTTTTTAAGTATCCGTTTCATATGTAAACTTTACTGTGACTTTTTTTAAAACACTTGTCTCTTAAAAGAAATAGTGAAAACATTTTAATACAAATGCTACGAAAATAGAATTTCACTGTTACTGTGTAAACTTACCAAGTATGTATAACATCATGAAGTTATTATCGAACGCCATGCCAACTAGAAATCTGCAGAAGATAAAGTCCCAGACGCCCGTAGTATAGATAGTTCCCAATCCGCCCACGCACGCTACTAAATGCGTCCCTGGAAATATTACGCGACATAAGAACAGTGTTAAAAAGGCGTAATTTTTTTTTTCATAAAGTTAATGGTACAACCGTATTACAGTTGCCGCCAAATATATTGTAAAACTGAACAGCCCTGTGAAACTTTTGTAATCTCCATAATAGATCTTAAAAAAACAAACGGTCAAGGGCAGCAAGGCCTTGGGGTAAAAACGTTCTATTAATAGAACAAGGACGACGGTTCTGTAATCAATATAAATGAGTGTTTAGCCGTGTTTATATATCAGTTTAATCTAAAGAAACTTAATTCTTACCAACTAAAGCAGGCACTCTGCCGAAACGGTCAGCCATCCAGCCAAAGAATATACCTCCCACTAGAGAACCCACGAAGTATATGGTCTGTGCTAGAGGTGCGTAGCCGGAGTACTCGCACACCCAGCCACGCTAACAGCAAAAATAGAAGATATAAGATATTCCAATTATACATATATATATAATTGGAATCTCGGAATCGGCTCCAACGATTATCATAAAATTTAGTATATATTTATAATCGATCTAGCTAGGAATCATTTCTAGAAAATGTCATTTTATTCGTGTTTTATCGATAATCAACTTAAACATAAACTTCGAAGAAAAATAACAAAAAGGAGGCGTTTGAGTAGTCTCAACTGAAAAATATGACTCTTCCTGACATCATGACACTTAAATATAATTTCCAAAAAACACAATTAAAAAAAATACGGTCATTCAGGTACTGTAAACTTTAAATATATAAAGAAAAACAAATATTGAATACTCTCCATTGTAAGTGTCGTACACTAATCTCGTTACTCTGCACGAATTATACAAAATAAGGAAAAAGCGTGCAGAAAACCAACAACCACTATCTAGCACGTGAATGTAAACCTTTAATTTATGTAGTTAAAAGGAGATATTTAGATAAAAGAACAATTTGTTTGTAGTGATTCATAAAACAACTAAACTACACTCATTGTTAAAAGTACATACTGGTACAGACTATTTTACGCTTCATTTTAATCTTTTTATATGTGTCAATTTGTTCTTTGAATGTTATCTGCATTAATATATTGCAGGAATTCTAAAATAAGAGTCAAAGAAGTTTATGTTACAATTTTTCCTCAATACTCTGTGCTCATTTATAATTTGACCGATAAGTCGAATCTCATCTCACCTCGCTGACGACAGTGTGATAGGGAATGTCTCCCAGCTGAAAGTCCCAGCCGTTCTTGCAGGGCACCGTGGGTGTTCCGGGCTCCGGCGGCTGCATGTCGTGCAGCACGTGGCTCCAGTTGGCTGCATACACCGCGCACTGTGCCCACCCATCCTCCACCCGAGGCACCGATAGGTTGCGTCTTAAACAAGAAACATTTAAATCAATAACTCTTAATATTCAGTACGTACTAATTTTTGGGCACCCCTATTTTTAGTTCTATTGCGACTTCTGCATCCTCTGTCCAATTTTGAAGAGAAAAGAATCTTTCCTTCCTTTAGAGTGTCAAAGAGTTGCAGTTGGGTTTTTAGTTAGCGTCACTGATGTATACGTATCCTTTCATAATAATTTTATTATTATTCAATATAGATATGCAGGTTAATCTGATAAGTATTTCGTACATTAAAAACTTTAGACCGGCTTCCGGTTTCAGAGATAGTTTGAATCTAAATATCAGTACGTGCATAGATACAGTAATTACTTCCACAATTATCTTTAGATATTAACTTATTTTACTGATAACCGAACGACGTTTATAGTATTCTGGAAGTGACGTCGTGTTTATATAAAAAACATCTACCACTAGATTCACTCCAAAATTCGCCATAAAGTATAGTGACATTCGTAGCAGCCAATCAAATTTTTTTGCCCCTTCCATTGTCAATTTAAAAAAAATTACGGGCCAATGAAATTGCATAAACGCATCTTAATTGATTTGTAATTTATTAAACCTTGATTTTGCTTATCATGTTAGTCTTATCTACAAATATCAAAATTAGCGGATTAACATTTCGCATTTCGTTATTGTTGTGAATGAGATAAAGAATACGCTATACCTATCGATATTATACATAGATCCTAAAGGGACTCCTTTTAATAACATATTTTAGTGAATTATTCGTTTTTTTTAAATATTTTATTTTATATCATAGATTAAAGACTATATGTAATTATAGAAATATTTATTTAATAAAGTAATGTGGTATAAGATTTTGAAATGATTGTTCGGATTTTCGTATGAATTAGTTACCTGGTCTCCAAATCCAAGTGCGCCAACTCCGGCACATGGCACCAGTGCTGCTGCGGTGTAGCCGTGATAAACATCTGTCCGAAGTAAATGAAGGCGAAGAAGATACCGACTGGCAACATGGAGAGGAACAGCATCCTCTGGTACAGCCCCATACCACCGACGTGATACAACACGTTTTCCAACGCATCACTGTCTCCCGCCTCCTTCTTCATTTGTTCTTTCTCCTGCAGAAAAAAAAAGAAATTTAAAAAGCTCGTTTATTATATCATCAAAATTATCTCCCTGGCCCTTATCCCTCTGTCTGGTGTCAGCACAATAAGTTTCCGTTCTCCAAGTTGATGTGTAATTCAAAAAATTATTTGATGTCAATAAAACATCTTTTAACATCCTATAATAAAGAAAATTAAGATATTAGTGTGCTGCAAAAAGCAACTTAAAATGTGATTTAAAAAGATATTTCTGCGGCGAAATAGGATATTTAAAGGCTAGTCGTCAACCGTCTGTTTATCTGCAAATCCACTGCACTGCATAAGCATATTTATAAAAGAAACAATTTATGTACAAAGTCAGAGTAGAGAGAGAGAGAGAAAATAATAAAATAATTTAAAAATAATATACTAATTTAAATTAAGTTTCAACCGATGAGATGTTATTAACATATATGTAGGTGAATGAAAGTATATATAAACATTTTATTAACCTCCAAACTGTAAAGTTTAATATAACCAATATTCAGTACAACTTCGATTTACAATAAAAAAATCACAAATAATTTTGAATCCAATTAATAACAAAGACAAACCTCCATTCCAATGGATTCAACCTCCTTCAATTTCATTTTGTACCGCAACCCACCAACAACAATAAAAAAGAAATATTTATTTATCTATAGAAAACTATTACAATTCTTCGTTACACACGTCCATTACTTCACGTGGATTGATATCGAAAGCATGCAGGATCGAATTTGGCAACGTATTTAAGTTGTGTTGATTAATCAAGGTCTAGTATCTGAACTATTCGGAAATTGATTACAAGCGTAAAAAGGAACATACCAAAAACTGTGATTAAGATCTTTAGCTCATATTTATCATTTGACATCCTTGCCTAAATAAAATTATGTTAAAAAGTTTAACCTAATTGATTAATTTGAATGAAAACTTAACAACAGTTTTAATAAGTTTAGAAAGTCAGTTTTGCATTGTTGTTAACATTTCAAAAATATAGGCTCAAGAGGGTAACGTCTTGTTACAACGTGCTTATTATATTCGAAGCACAAGGAAATCGGAACGAGCAGTGATGTTTATAGACAAAAGTTTGCTGTAAGCTAATTGCTTTCAAGACGTCAAAATCACCGTGACCAAACAGTTATGACCGTGGTTAATTTGACAGCCGAAATATTTTAAGTAATCGCGTTCCCTTTGAAATGGAGACAGGTGTCAACACGACATTTCCTCAGACCACGTTTCCATTGAAACTGAAGAAAAGAAAAACGAAAAACACATTGGTATACAGGGACATCTTACTGTATACATTACGGTCTGGCTCGTTTTGCGCAACTTAACGCGCTCTTTTTTGTATTCATACCTGAGACCAAAATCTCTGATAAAACATATCTTCATCCCTGTCATTAAATTTAACAAAACGGAGGTAACAGTATATTTTAAACGGGGTTAGCCCATTCACTTTGATAATTCTATATGCGTCAAAGCTCGCTCATCATCTTTCGTCCATTTTCTTTTTCCAATACAGCATCAGCGCAGTACTACTTTCTACTCCATACATTTTAATCAACCGTAATATATGAATTCTACACGCTATCGTAGAAAAAGATTTATAAGTGAAACTATAAAAACGTTATGTAACTTTACAGTCCCTTTGTTAAAGAATCGATAAAGCAGTTCTGCACGCAAACACATAGTAACACGTTTTCACTTAAACATGACGATCTTAACGCGTATAAATATTACTACAATGATTAGTTTTATAAAGAAAAATCTATTTTTTTGGGCCATGTTATTTTGACAGTTTTGTTCTAAACAACTGGCTCAATTTACCAATAATTAGAACCATAATGGAGTTAAGTATCTTATCCGTATAAAAATAAAACCTTAAAATATATAATAAATGACGATAGCGGCTAGTACTGACCTTACATCTAATATGGGCCAACATACAAATACGATCACGTCAACATTAGCGTCTTTGACACTGTATCGTTTATACAAAATGCTATGACCGAAATGACAAAAAAATAAGTAAAGTTATGTACAATATAGTATTAGATACTTTGTTTGTTATATTTGTATGGTATTGCAAACATTTACTATTTATTGACAAGATTAACCAAATTGGGAACAGGATAGATAGTCACCATAATTGAATACCCGTGGGACGTAGGGTATTTGAATTACAGGTACTAATTAAGTAGTCCAACATTCAATTATTTGTATTGAAAAGTGTACTTGTATAGTAAATCAAACCACGATAGAATATACATACCAGCCAAAAACTTTATCCTTCTGTCAGACGAACAAAATGGCTACTGTTATTAGAATGTTATAACTCATAGCATTATTTTTACTGCCTTGTACTGCGATCGTATATATTTGTGAGCTTATTATTTGTTGTTTGATAGGTAAGAAGTTTAGTTGTTTTCTGTTAGACATATCTTTGAAATTTTAACCGCGACCTTGACAACCAAGGACTACAGTGAATCATGTATTTCATTACTCTAACGATAAGCATCAACCTTGCGTCAGTCAAAGCGCTTTATTGTTTAGCTAAGCTTTGTTATTGAAATTCAACGAAATCTACCCCAAAAAACAATACTATGAAAAAAATAAACAACACAAATTAAGACAAAATTTATATTTTGGCTTATGCCCAGCAGAACAAAGTTGTCATAACTTCATTACAGTAAGAGCGGGTATAAACGATACTACAATGTTATGTATATGTACATGTTATATATAATGATATGTACATATACAATGATAACACTAACTCCAATTGTAAGTCACGAAGTCTGCTATTTGAGATAAAAGACGCATAATGATCTTGCAAAATAAACAAAGATTACTAGATTCTAACAATAGACTTATCAAATAAAGGATTTTGTGCAAAAATGTTTTAATTATCTTTTGATAACGTCTGCAAATATCATAAATGTATTAAGATGATTTTATTAAACCAATACAAAAGTTTTCCCTGTTGAATTAGACTGATTCGTTATTATTTTCCTCCTTGCATTGTTTGTCTTACAGTTCGTTTTCCACTTTCCTTAACTTATTATGAATTCAGTAATAAAAATTTAAAAGATAAATAAATCAGATGAGAAACATTGTACTATTATATTACTAAGATTATTAACAATGGTAATAAAAGTTTAACGTAAAGTAATAATGTGTTTAACTCCATTAGAGTAGAAAATATTAAATACGCAGTTAGATGCGTTCATGCAAAATGTATGATTAAAAGTGTGTGTTGTATTGCATACGATATGTATTGTTGCCAACCTTTTAAATATTCAAATTAACCGATACTAACCAATCACAGACAACCCAATCCTAAATGTAAAGAACAATAAAACTATTTGACACATCAACATTGAGTTTTGATTTATAATCCGAATGACTCACAAAGGTAATGTTTTTCGCGCATATAAGTTTTTATTTGTCTTGTGGTTGTATACAGCGTGTCCCAAAATTCAACGATAAGCCAGCACTGGTGTGTACCCAGATCGTTAACAACATGGGGATTATATGAACTATACACCATAACCGAGTTATCGTTGAATTTTGGGACACGCTGAAAATGTAAATTTTATTGTGACCATTTGTATGCCTAAACGACTGATCCGTATTTCACAAATAAGATTATTTGATTAGAATCCTTCTCCTAAAGGTGAATATACACTAGAGCATTTTCTCATGCATTTCTATGTAATGTAACGTTCTTACGAATGTTATAATACAGACATACAGTTTCCAAAGCACGTGTGATTCGCGAAGGGCTGATACACTAGATATACTACATATAAATCGGCTTATTGTTCTGTTACAAGTAAACGTTCTAGTCTATACTCATCTTAAGTATCATAAAAGAACAGTCACCCATTTATAACATTTTTAAATCTACGATAATTCTAATATAATTTTTTTCAATGTTTTATTCGAAATAATTGCGATGCAATCTAAGTCATGGGTATTTACTATTGCAATTAAAGCTTGTCTATATTTGCATTTTCGAGCGCGATATCAAGATCTTGTAATTTATTTGCTATTCGCTTTATGCATTTCTCAGTTTAGTGAGTATTTACTGAGCATTCATTTACTACGCGTATGTTCTTTAGCGGACTCGACAAAACAAAGGTATTTTTACATTTAAACTTTTTGCTTAGTATAAAAGATTGTATATCGTAGATGTTCGTGTATATTATGATTCACACATTTAAAACTAGGACAAAATTAACAGATTATTATAAAGTTACTCCAGATTATATCTATCATATTACACGACCTTTACAGCGATAAATATCAATATAATCAACAAATTCAACCAATAATGATTAAATTTTATGATATTTATCAAATTTAACAGGGTCATATAATAAACTAATAGAATAGAACCTTTTGTTTTTATTGGATACGTTTATGTAAAAACCTTTTGATTTATAATTCTTATAAACAATTCTTCGAAGATAGTTTTTGTAACGTATTACTTTTAGCCAAGTCTCAAACCGCATACAAACCACAATCTAAAAGGATCTAAATAGTCGTTCTTCAACGAATATGAATTAATGTGAAATTTACAAGTACTATTCGATTATTACTAGAACGGTTAGGTAACGTGGTTATCCTTGTCACGATTACAGCGCGCTCTACGGATGTGATGACCTAACCTAAAGCAGAGAAGCTTTATTACTTTGTATACTTTGGTAGTAATTCGTTGAGCTAAGCACGGTAAAATATATATCTACCTATTTTTAAAAGTATCGATAATATCATAGTATGACGATTTAATGACATAGTATCATCCCTCCTATGATGTCCAAATTCACCAATTTTAGTAAAGTTTTACCAATAGGTTTTTCACGAATATTGCAACCCATATTCCAAAAAGGTGGCAACACAATAAAAATGACAAAATTTGTTTTTTTTTTTAATTTAAGCATAAAATGCGTTTGACAGTTGCATTTAAATTAATAATGTTATGAGTCGTTGAATTCGACATGTCACGGATTTTTTTGAGTCTTAAAGAAAAGAAAATACAATTATAAAACTAAAACCCCGTCGATTGCCCGGAGTTAGACTTGAGTAATCAGGACGTTTGATTTGAGTAGTCGGGTTTTAAAAGCACTCAAAAAACCTTTCAACTCAAAAGCTAAGGCAAACTTAATGCAACTTATGCCGATTTTCGCACTAACAAATGTGTAAAATATTTAACATTGTTTGAACCAGCAAAGCCGAAGAGAAATTAAAAGTAACGATTATAAAAGGATTGATTATTAAAATAATCAGAATACGTATTTACATCCAAAGTTTACATAGATAAGTATCAGAACAAATAATTTACGTATTACAGTAGGTAGAGATATAATAAACTGATTAAAATAATTAAAACAATTAATTATTTACAATAATCTTACAATTAAATTTACAATTATTGGAACGTCGGTGGCTCAGGGGTTTAAGGAATTGACTTGTAATCTGCAGGTCCAAGGTTCAAAACTCGCCAAGTCTGGTACACATGTGTTTTTTGAATTACATATGTACAGCTATCCGACGTTCTTACGGTGAAGGAAAACATCTGGATGCAACCTGCACATATCTGCGAAGAAATTCAAAGATATGTATGTAATCAACTAACCCGCACTGCCAGAGTGGTTAACTATGGCTTAGTCACCCCTAACTTAGGGTAGGCTCCGAGCCCCACAGTGGGGACAAATAGTGAGCTGATGATGATGAATCATTATTTAATTTATATCTAACATAATGATTTACATTCACTTAATAACTGACCCGTGGCAATGGGATGGATGGATAAAGATACTCAAATAAATACCACCTGACAGTGACTAGGAAATTAAATTTTTCAAAAAAAATGCTTGAAATTGCAAATAGGGTTGGCGCGAGTCGGAAAAACTGATAGTGGACTAAAAGCTTATTCTAAGTTGTACAATATCTTAAAACTCTTTAAATTGTACCTAAAGTTAAAAAAAACAAATATCCTTGAAGTTGTGATCAAAGAAAAGATGTAATAAAGTACATGTCTTGTAAGAAATAATTATACAGCAAAAATTTATTCAACATTTTTCCGTTATTTTATCATAAGTCTATCTTTCTATCAAAATTTTTGCAAAGCAGTGTTGACAAAGTGATAATAACTAATCGTTGTTTTCATATCATTCATATTTAAAATTCGTTTTGCTGTTGCTAAGTAGAAAAATCATAGCCTCTTTTCATATTAAAAAAGTGATACTTATAAACTCACCATTCCGACTTTGTATTTTTATTTGAAATGAAAAATCACTTAAAAACTATTTATAAAACACACTATATACTGGCCGAAAAATAGCAACTGTTGTAAAAAACAATTTTTTTTCAATGGTGGATGAATTGTTCGAAATTCAAATGTTTTCACTAAGTTGGCGCGACCGATCGTTGCAGATACACTTGTATACTGCCATGTGCCATTACATATGAAACACTCGTAGAGGTATATGCACAAGCGAAAAGTCACTTTATGTTTTAAGTAATAAAATGCAATTTGTTCTGTACATCCACTTGTTTATATTTGCATTACAGTGAAAGTCGTAGCCGGCTTTATTACAGAAAAATATAGCTGCTAATTCCTTTTATGACATCTTTTTGATGGCGAAAAGGAAAAAATACAGAAAAATATAATTAAAGTATATTACAGATGTCTAGCTAGTATCCGTGGTCTAAAGTTAAAGACTGAGACAAAACGTAACGGAAACATGTCATTAAATATTGTTTAAAATAACTAAGTCGGTAAAATATTTTATGCTAACCAACTTATCAACTTTAAGTTTCTTTTGATAAATCGAACAGATTTTTTTTTGATTATAAGCGTAATTGTTTAAAAGAAATTTTATAGCATTAAATTTTTTGTAAGTTTCTTTTTATTGACTTCACTTTTTACGCACTGCGGAAAACTTTACTAAAATAGACCAATAGCGATACAGCGCTAAAGGTTACCAACCAATCGTGATCCGAACGCGGCGAGCTTTATTTCAGTACTGAGCTTCTGATGCTTTGCATTAATTTTTCTTAATAAAACTGCTTCACTTGGAATTTAGAGTAAGGAGCGTGCACTTGTTTTAATGAGAAATGTTTAACACAAAAAAATAATATGAATTTTCTTTCACAAACACAGGTAAACAGCTTGTCTATGGATTTTGACTAAACATAAAAGGTCAAAATCCAATGACTAGAAATTTATTTACCATCGGGAGTATTCTCACGCTTACAAAAGGCTCTAAATATGTTAATAGCAAACATTTTTTTTTTAATTTAAACAAAATAAATGCCTGTATGTCAATATTTTGTATCTGTAGTAGTTTAGGTTTTTACCCAAGATGTTCAGTTGTTTGAAGACATACGTCGCGTCATCGTTCCTACGTAACTAAGAAATTACGTCACTAATTAATCATAATAGTAGATTTATAACAATAAATATGCTAAGATAATTTTCCTATACAGGGTGTAACAAAAGGTTACGTACATAGGAAGGGGGATGATAGGGGTGGTCACAAGGGTCACCAGAAAAATTAAATGAAAATTTCCCTCTGGGTATTAAAAAAAATGGCATTTTTTAAAAACTTAAAAATTTTACACCTTCTGGGGCAATTTTGTAACCGATGACCTATAAATATTGCTATATTTAAAAAAAAAGCTGTTATGTTATCGTCAATAACCCTTTATCAATATGAAATAAAAAAAAACAATACAACTAACAAAGATTTTAAAGAAAATTAAAATTTTTAAGTTTTTAAAAAATGCCATTTATTTTTTTAATACCCAGAGGGGAATTTGTATTTTATTTTTCTGGTGACCCTTGTGACTACCCCTATCATCCCCCTTCCTATACACGTAACCTTTTGGGACACCCTGTATAGATAATTTTAGTGTCTACGTAAACAACAAACATAAAACTCTATAAAATATTTTCATATTTATTCATAACAATGTTATAAGTTGAAACAAAGGTTTTGAAACGCTATTAATTTAACGTCATCGTAATAAACATGTATTAATTATAGTTAGGTCCGCGAAATGTACGTCAGGTTATTCGCAATTGTCATGTCTAAAACGATTTACAAGTGGTTAATAAATTCTATCTTACACGATAACGAAGACGAGATGACTTCGTGTAATCAGTTTTTGTTAGCAAAATTGTATAAAGATTCACTTATTTAATCTTTGCTGTATAATTGTTAATTCACTATTGAGGTAGAATGAATGTTAAAAATACAATAAAACAAAACAAGTATAATTGTAACCATCATAAATTAATTAGTTAAATTAATTCATTTGTTCCCGAACACGGGAGCCTAGTCTCGAATAGAATAAAATCTTAAGTCTTGAAGACTTCGCATTTTGCATTGAAATTAAATATCGATTTTAATTCGAGTGGAAACATCAAAATTCGTGGTGGAATTGAAAAAGAAAAAATATTATTTAGAGGATATAGAACTGTAGAGTTCGTGTACTATTGATACATCACTTTTTTAAATTCTTAGTTAAAAAACCATTAGTTAAAAAATAAATATTAATTCTAATCTATCATCAGACTAAATGTTCAATATATATACCTACGGATCGAATTGCTTTCATTAAGCAAACATTAATATACAAAGAAGTGATGGCGAATGAAGCCATAACTCTATTAGGTAAAAAGGCTCGCCTTGACACCTCGCGTACGTTGCACTAAGATTAGATGGCCACTATCTACACATGATCGTATTTACACAAGGTTAAATGAAGATATCGAAGTGTAATATCATTGTTTGTATCACAATTGAAGACGGTTTGTTTAACAATTTACCAAAGATAACTAAGGACTTAGCCTCCGCATACGGGGAATTGAAAAAAAACGTAATAACGGTGGGTTTCTGAAATCGCCGTTTTAAACATATCGTCATCCCTGTCATTATTTCTGACAAAACTGAGATAGCAACATGTTTTAAATAGAGATTTTCGGTTTCAGAAAGTCACGGTCAAGTAGCCTATATGTTCTTCCAAACTATGTTCTATATCCATGCCAAATTTTATACAAAACTGTTCAGCTGTTCTCGAGATACGTTTTAACAACCCCATCCATCCATACAACGTGTAAACATTCGCATTTATAATTTTAGTAAGATGTAGTTAGAGAAATAGCTATCGTTAATTCAACATCCTATTTAATTTTTCCGTGTTTTTAATTCTTAGATAAACTCTTGATTTCCTTTCAAATGTCACGTTTCCGTTTTGTAATAAAACGACAAAATTCGCTGAAGTTATTACTAGATTTATTGTATCGTAAATAAAAGTTGAAGTGGAGCGCTTGAAGGAGATCCGTGGTCGGGTGTCAACTGCTCACCGGCACACCGGAGGACGCCTCGGTGTCTCTTTGTTTCCTAAAAATAATTAAAAGTAAATTAAAAAACTAACAACGACTTGTATGTACGTGTCATTTATATCATGTCATAATTAGCTATTATATGCCTTATTAGTATAGCTGCTTTCTGAGACCAAAATCTTCGTATAAAATATATTGTTATCTCACTTTTGTCAAGTATAATGATAGGGATGACGATATATTTTACACAAAGATTTTGTTTTCAAAAACCATTAAGTTTATTTTTCCACGAAAGTATACGAAAGTTTTTTTTGTTCACAAAATTATATTACTTTAAAATTTTTAATTAGCAATAAAAATAATAAGAACATAGAAAATAAAGAAAGCGTCTGCATTTGAAGAAAACAAAATTTAAATAAAACATTGACTCCCTAACATCCCCAGTTGTTACAATAAACACAATTAGTGCAAATTAAAAAAAACGTGATTAACAAACATGATTACTTTGTTGCTATGATACATAAATCGTTATCACATGACACAAAGCTATTCTAACCTAAATACTAAATAAATTCTATTACCTACCATGTAGCCTATTGTTTCATTTATCGTGCTGTATTTCATTCATATAGATATACTAGCTGTCGACCGCGACTCCGTCCGCACGGAAAAAAATAATTAATATTACCTATGTGTTCTTCCAGACTATGTTTTACATCTATGCCAAATTCAGCAAGATCCATCCATCCATCCAAACATACGCATATTAGTAAAATATAAGACAAGATAGTAAGATTTAACACATTAAAAAAATATTCACTAGGACTTATACAATTCGATTCGGCTAAAACGTAAACAATAACAAAACCGTGCGTGGACAAAAATAAAAGACATCCGGCCATTAGTTACGATTAACGAAAGCACGCAGTTAATTAGAATAATCAATTTAGCGCGGTCACCAAATTGTGTTACGAAAATAACTGCCGCCTTAATATGAAGAACTTATTTTTTTTTGACATGCTTAGGCAAAAGTCAATAAAAATACTGCCACAAGTCATTCTACATTCGAATGGTTACTAATTTTCCTAGTATACTAAGGGGGACACTGAAAGTACTCTGAGTATTCTATACTGACTGATGACAGGGCGCGGTGGCCGCAAGTTGGTGCCAGTCCTCCATGGTCTGCGGCATGCTGCGTCCAGCTGTCTCCGGCAGGAACAATGCCGCCGCGCCAGATATCACCGCCAGCACTGCAATGATGATCAGCGGCAGACCTTCCCAAGCACGTTCCTGTCAACGAAATATGTGTAATAGCTTTACTTTACGCACTATTCCAGACTGTAATCTATCTCTGTTCCAAATTTCATCCTGATCAGTAGTTCAGCCTATCTGTAACTATTTTTAAAAATCATCCCTAAATTCATCCATACGTATTTATAATAGTACCGTAAAACTCCATCACCGAGTCATGTGTAAAAAAATATTACTATCTCGATTTTTTGTAACAGGATGAGAGAGATGGCAATAATTTGAAACAAGTATTTCCGAGACAGTGACAGTGTGAGAGTGAGAACGTTACGTTTGTTTATTTGAAGCCTCACCGAATATACAATGAAAGGGGAGACAACAAGTCCCCCAAAGGCGCTGATATGCACGAGCGAGGCTCCGGACGCCCGCGTCGCTGTCGGCAGCAGCTCTGGTGTCCACTGGATGATGGCGCCGTACGCCATGTTGATGAAGAACCGCGCCAACGTCGCCACGGAAACTGTAGCCACGCCTGGAACATGAAATTATTGAAATTTACGAAGATTTCCAAAGATGAATGCCATAAATTGGTAGATTATGACTTACCACGAGGAAGGAAGGCAGTTATTAAAGACAAAATGCCTGATACCATTACTGGAATAAAAACTAGCTTACGTCGACCAAATCTGGAAAAGAATAAAGGTTAAAGCATGTACTTAAATTAAGACAATACAATTAGATAAAAAGCGTTCCCATATTGCTACGTATGATAACTTTCCACAAACCTGTCTAACAAAAACACCAGTATACCAATAGACGGTATCTCCGATGCGGAGGTAACAGCGAAAGTGATAAAGAGGTCGAGGCCGAGGTTCTCCGACATGCGGATGATGCCGTCGAATATCACCGCCACCGCACTGAAGGTGATCACCAACAGTGCCAGCATCTTACGAAGAGACGGTGTCCTCAGTAGCGTGAAGATGTTGTCTTCTTTTTCGTTGTTAGTTATTCCAGCAAACTGAAGAGGAGATGAAGGAATTGATTACTTCACCGAAAATGTTCTTTGTAAAGAAAAATATAAAACATAGTTCTTTTAAATAGTAACGAAATTCGTACATGCTGGTCTATTAAAGTTACTTACAATGAAATCATCCATCACTTGCTGTGGTATTTTAGTCTGATTTAATCTTTCGAATCTTTTCAAAAGCTTTACAGCATCATCTACTTTACCCTTTGATACTAGCCACCTGTGAAAGTCAACTTAATGTTAGACACTGTTAAAGCTGGCTCATATGAAACTTATACCATTTGGGTATTGCATAACTAACCTGGCACTCTCAGGCACTATTAAAGGCGTGAACACAGCTAGTAGCATGGGAAGTGAGGTGGCCAGCACAAAGTAACGCCAGTCGGAGATCCACAGCGCCAGCCACGGCAGCAGAAGACATCCGCCGCCGAAGTACAGAGCTATTGACATGTTAGCCACCAGGGTGCGGTACCGAGTACCTACGTATTCCAATACTAAAACAAAAGTGCTTAACTATAGTTTGATTACCATTAATAGTTTAATCATAGGTGATGACAGGAAAGAGCTTAGATGAGCCACTGCATACTATAGATAGAAATATTAATGACAGTCAAGTCAACTACAACGAGTTCTTGGCTTATTACGAACAATCGACCAGACAGAAGGTAGTAAAACTTTGGTAAGTAATTTTAAGACTCACCCAGAATGTATATGATCATGAAGCAGCTGTCACAGGACATGCCGACTATAAAACGACACATCGAAAAGTCCCAGAAACCGTTCGTAAACATGGTCGCCACACCGCCCAGACAGCCGACGATATTTGCAACTGAAATTTAAATTTGTCAATCGTGACATTTCAAGAATTCTGGAACTACCAAATGAACTTTTTGGAGAATTGCTATAACCTCATAGAATTAGCAGAAGATGGACGTAAAAAAGAAAATAAGACATTTCGTTTTTTTCTCCTTATCTAGTACCCGAAAAGAAAGATCCTTTTCTTTCTTTCCCTTAATTTGCCAATCAATCTTAGGAAATATTCTACGTGGAAATGTATAATTCTATATTCTTCTCCTATGCTACGATTTGAAAGTTAAACCTCCCCGCTTCACTCTTGCGAAAACAGGAATGTAATAAACTTACAAATTAAAACAGGAAGTCGACCATACTTGTCTGCTAACGTGCCGCAGATGATCCCTCCGAAAATGGAGCCGACGAAGTTTATCGTCTGAGACCACGGTACATTGCTCGCTTGATCGCACACCCATTCCCGCTGCACGTAAAATATGCATGTGAATAATTGATTATAACATAAAAACAGAATGAAAATTATGTACTATTTCTTATTTAACGTACTTCGTTAACTACAGTGGAGTAAGGTATGTCGTCAAAGAGGAACTCCCAGCCGTGCTGACAGGGCACTGTAGGTGTGCCAGGCTCCGGCGGCATCAGGGTCTGTAGCACCTGCGTCCAGTTGGCGTCGTACATCCTGCAGTGGTCGTAGTTGCCTTCGACCGCTTCCGGGATAGAGAGGGTTCGTCTGAAGTCGTTTAAACGCGATTGTTAATGAACATTTGTAGAATCCAGCAACAATTAGATCTGTTGCACACATATTATCTTACAATTTTTCGCCGATTATGTGCATGTTGCATCACAATGTATTCAGACCTGAGTTCCACGCTAAGGCCTGCCAACTCTGGCACTCTGCACCAGTGCTCCTGTGGCGTGGCGGTGATGAATATCTGTCCCATGTATACGAAGGCCCACACCATGCCGAACGGCAGCATACATACAAACAGCAGGCGCTGATATAAGCCCAGTTCGCCAACATGTTCGATAACCCTGTCGAGTGCACCGCCGACGTCAATTGCATTGTCCTTAATCTAAAACATGAAATGTAGTAGTTTAATAGATGTAATATAGTTAAATATTTAATGTCTTAATTAAAATTAATCTTTGCTTTAATAAACAAACTCAAACTGAATATTCGGGTTAATATCACGCCTAGACTTTTAGGGATATTCCTGGCGATATTTGAGATTTTAAAATAGGTTGATAATAAAATCTTACTTGAGAACTCAGTAATGAACCTGCACTTATTATTATCAAGATATTATCTTTCTTTTTAGTAATACCAAGGAAAAATACGATAAAGGTGTTGGCATCAAATTTACCATAAACTTAAGTTTTATGAATGAAACAATGAATAATGACGAATTATTCAAAAGTTAGTTGAACACTTAAAACAATACGTTTACCTAGTGTTTAATAAATAATAATTATAACAATAATATAATTAACTATTAATAATATACCTCGTTACTTTCATGTACAATTATTTCATTATCGGCTGCCATTTTCGTTTTTTATTCGCTGAACGTACGTACGAATTGTCGATAAGTCACCAATAAACTGATCAATTGATGATAATTAATATCCTTATCCTAATATTTTATTTCTAAGATAAAATAATCTTACGTACACTTTTTTATATATGTTCATTAAATTGCAATGTCATATTGATGTACCTACAGTTAGTCTACTATGTACAGTTCTACTCTTACGTATACATGTTTATTTATAGTTGTTAAATGTTTATCAACCAACTAATTTCTTCTCCGCACTGCTGCACTACTTAGGTAGATTAGATAATAAGTTAATAAGCTATCAAACTTCAAAATCAACAGGGATTGATAATATCTGTTTATCGTTGTCATTAATCATACTGTTAATTAGCTCTTAAGTTGGACAGATTAGAACTCTCCTTACTCTTTATTCTTACTCTTACTAATGTTATAAAAGATAATGTTTGTATGGATGTATGTTTGTTAGAAGGTATCTCCAGAACAGCTGCAAGGATCTCCTGAAATTTGGTATAGATGTATAACACAGTCTGAAAGAACACATAGGCGACTTATGAATATGAGTTGTGAAATGTCTCGTAGGATATATTTAATTTATTTACTCAATAATTCCGAACACCTTGAATTTTGGCAAAAATAGCACATGAGACACTTTGCGACCTTTTTTAAAACTTTGAGCAGATGAAGTCGCAGGCATAAGCCGGCGAGGTGTAAACGAAAAAAGGAACGAACGACTTCGCATGGTTTGTTTATCATATTTGATTTAACAAAATTTTAAGAAACAAATTACGCGCCTGATATTTAAACCATAGCAAAATCAGAATACTACTCTTTACTGACAATGACGTTCTGAAACTAAGAAGTTTTTCATTTTCGCATACTTTAAAATAACGTTTGTGGATTTAAATATAGTGTAAGCAGTTGTATATAAGTGTTTATTTACGTTTTTTTTGGTTTTTGCTTCTATTTTTATGAATATAACATAAAAAAACAACAAAAGTATAGGTTTACGAACGTACCACAATTGACATTAGATATAGATATGGCTTAATTTTTTTCAACAAAAAGTGATTCAGTCGTAGTAGTTCATATTTATCGTTTTGAGAAATATTTGTTTGTCAAATTGTAATGAAATTGTGTATTGATTATAAATCTGATCGTGCTCTATAAATACGTGGATCAAAACTTCTTTAATTGTAAGTAAGTTTCATAATTTCTTTTGTGTTTCACGTACCGATTGTTGCTGTTGTATTTGCTTTGGATACAGTATTATTATCATGGAATGAAATTATTGTGGTTGTTAACACGTGACTCAAGGCCACCATGTCCTAACTATCTAATTGGATTGAAATATCCTACTTATTTACAGTGTGCAAAACTACGCACGGGCCCAATCTGCAAACCAAATGTTGTGATTACGAAATTCACTGTGTTATCACTTTCAAAACAATGTACACTATTGTATAAATAAACAACAAGTGATCTGCATTATCTCCTCCGATTGTTCTAAATTTTGTTCTCGCGTCTTGATAAAAGAAATTATCCACACTTGTTTTATATGCAGCTTGTGATCTGAACTTTATTAATATGATTGTTAACCTTGTTAATACAACAATGTATATCATCTAATATTTATAAATATATTAGAATATGAATCTGAAGTGTGATTAATAATTTTTTCAATGCAGCAACAAAATCTACTTACCACTGCTATGTAAGATTTAATATCAGGTATATTGTATTTTAATTATATCAAATTGCTCAAATGGTCTGTTTGGACAGTAATGTTATTTCCTGGTTTACATTATGCTAGTACAATAGGATAGTAACACTGTCCTGCCATTGACGGTCTGGTCTCTTATGAGGCCTTGTATGCTAGTGCTGATTTTGACCATTACTGTCATACTTTACTGGTATAATGTAACCCAGCCATTAAACTTTGTTTCAATCCAATGCCAAAACTAAGTACAATTTTTACTTATTTTGTGAAATTTGTGTGACAATGTAAATTAAGAGTAGTTATGATCATAGAAAAGGATTTTTTCTATGTAATCTCTAAATCTTTACAAATATCTATTTACCATAGTTATATTTTTTGATAATAAAATATGAAAAAGAAATATACATCTAAGAAGTAACAGAAGTGTTATTTTCTGTCCAATAACAAAACTCTAACTTAGTGGAAAACTATATAATTTAATTCCAACCATTTTCTAAATGCATCTAAAAAAAACCTTCTTTTTGAAGTCGGCTAAAAAGGTCAACTGCAAAATCTTTACAGAACAGCAGACCATGCTCTATCGCCGGTCTGTGGCACAGAAGAGAGCACAAGAGACGTGACGTTGCACCCTGCTGGCGCCGGTGGGGCTGCACAAACATGCTGCGTGCCATCGTCGCCTGCCTCTTGGCGCTACTCACTAAAGCCACTGCTAATGTATATGTTTACACAGTGGACACTCCACACACAGTGAGTATTACATACTAATTTCTATATGAGTTATTGAGATTTTTACTGGAGATTGTCAGTTTCTTGAGGATTGCTGGGCTTTCTTGAGTCTGAGCTGGGTTGAGCGATTCATATCCTGCCAACATATATCTACTGTGCCAAAATGCACAACAACTAAGCCCCAATTGTAATAGTAAAAATAAAAAATAAAGGAGTACCACGATCCTTTATAATTTGTCAATAATCATATTTAACATAATTATACTCTAGTATGTTGCAACACATAGTTCTTGCGCACACTTTTGCAATTAAAAAGAAATTTTTTTGCATCACTGACTGATGCATAAGTTATGTATGAGTCAGTCATGCAAAGCATTAACATGTTGTACTGGATGACTGATTATAAATGCGAATGTTTGGATGGATGGATGTTTATTTGAAGATATCTACGGAATTGCTAACAGATCTCCATGAAGTTTGGTACGAACATATAGACTACAAATATTTTTTTTAATTTCGCATGGACGGAGTCACTGTCGAAAGTTAGTTGTCCTATAATTTAACTAGCTCTAGATTATAAGCTGGATGTGGGTAAACTACTTGATGCACAAACTTGTTTAATTATATATATAATTTTGCCTCAGTGGCCTAAAGACCTAGTGATATAATTTAAACAAGGTCAAATAAGATAAGAAAATGATTAATGTGCTAATATATTAAAAATATCAAATCTGTACACAAATTGAAAGATGTACCATAATAATCTATGTGTTCAAATTCCTCCAGATGATTATAAAAAGCTATCATTCCTTTATCATCAAAAAACAGACAACATATTACAGGGATTTGGGCAATAGACAACTCAATTGCTTGTCAATTTTAATGTTTTACAATCAGATTTGGACAAATGAGATTTTAATATGCGAGAGTCATTGTTCGGTTCTGGAGACGAACTCAATAAGTCCTTGGGTGAGTGAAAAAAATCAGCGAAAAAATATCACACACTCTCGCTTTTCGAAGTTCGATTGTATACTGTTTTTGAGTTTTGAATTTAGAATATAAAATTATTTTTTTCTTTACTCTGTTAAACTTTTATTTAATAATAAAGATGTTCACCCTGTTCCGTTTCAATGGAGGTTAACGAACACACATTGAACAATTAGCACACATTACATAGTTGATGTTACCTCATGTTAGACAAATACATTGTGAATTGAATCGTATTACAACTACATAAAGGTCAATTTAAAAGTTTGACAATTTATAAAGGAGTTTGAACAGTTTAAATTACTCTAATTTTTTTACTGGTAGTAATTGAAATGTCACTTGTCAATCTATCTTTTTTTTTGTTTTTTTTTATGGTTTAGGTAACATTTGTTTAGGTGTTAATTTTTTTTTTATTATTTATTCATATTGCTAATTTATAACTGCTAAAGGATTATTAAAAAAACATATAATGTGGTAAAAAACTTAAATTTGTTATAATGAAATTGTTTTTTTTTTACGAATCTTTTTTGGCTGTATTCATGTAGCATTAACCATTTTACACAATGCTTTAAAATAGCTAAGGAAACCTTACTCGATAGTAAACATTGTGGAGCATTTTATTTACGTTAGGTTTAATCTTATTTGTATGCAGCAAGTTATCTCAATAAGCCACTAACATTGTCAGTTTCACTTATGACCAGAAAATCTACTATATAACATGTATTTAAGTTCATCGAACTGTGACTGTACAAAAACATAATGCCATCTCTTTTATTTTCATAAAAAAAACCGAGTCAAATATATGACTGTCATAACTATTTATGTTGTACTATCTGAGTGTTTCTCTTGGGCGATTTTTCCTGCGTTTTTAGTCGTAGCAAAATTGGCTACTCTTTTGTGGGTCCTGGATCGGTGTTACCGGCGCAAAGTGAGGTCCGAGTTGCGTGCCGCAAGGTGCAAAACGAGGTCCCTTACTTTGTCTTTTTATCACCGGTCACCCAATTGGGAGCTTGTCTCAGGCAGCGAGTAGGTAGTGCCTTTACGGGTGCTACCTAGCTTCAAGCAGCCGAAACAATCTGTAGCCCGCGACTCCGTTCGTGCGGAATGAAAAAAACCTAATTAGTGACCTATGTGTTCTTACAAACTATGTTCTACATCTATGTCAAATTTCAGATCCTTCCAACATCCATCCATTCAAATTTTCACATTTTATAATTTTAGTAAGATATTAAGACAGTTCGTAAGATATTCGATCCCAATTGGAAGCTAATTAAATTTTTTGTACAGATAGCGCAGGAGTTCCCCGATATGCCGGCGACGTTCGGTGGCGAGGTGCCGCTGACGGGGCTGCGCGGGTTACTGGTGCAGGGCGAGCCCGAGGACGGGTGCTCCGCCCTGCCGCCGCCCCCGCAGGTCACAGACAACTTCACCGGCAAGTGGATAGTGCTACTCGCAAGGTATAAACAACTTGTCCATGTCCTAAATATATTATGTTATGTCGCTGGAAAATTGTGTACTCCGCCAGTTTATAATTTTCCAAATCATAAACTTAATAAATTGGTTCGAAATATAGTTGCCGAGATTTTACGATTTCTCAGGGAAAATTACAAACGGGCGGCAGACAGGATTTTGGCAGTTACATTATACGATACTAGTATTATTTCAATTGTTAGACTTACCGTAGGTTTCCGAGACAAAAATCCCCGTTTAAAACATACTGTTATCTGTGTTTTGTCAGACAATATGTTTTATGCAGAGTTTTTCTTGCAGGTTCAATTGTAGCTTTGAGATAAAGATTCGTAACGCGCAGGCAGCCGGCTACGACTGCGCCATTGTACACAATGTCAACTCTAGCGAACTCGGTAAGTTGTACAAACTTGGTAGAGATAAAAAAATAAGCACGCTCAACACTATTATAAGACTCATACTCTGGGGCACACTAATATTAGTTCGGTTCGGTAGCCGTTCGGTTGTACAAAAAGATTAACCTCCAAGCAGTTCGATAATAATCCACTAATATTTTTTTATTTTGCTCTTTGAGAATTCAATAAAGTAATTTATTACTTTTGATATTAACTTTTACATATATTGTAACGTTTTGTGAGTTTTAGAAGTGTAAAATATACAACAATGCTAACTCACATCTTATATATAAAATTCTCGTGTCATAATGTTAGATACACATAGTCTTCCGAAACGACGATCCATAATCAGTAAGTCTAGCAATCAGCTACTATCAGACAGACAGCCAGACAATCAGACAGAGTCGCCGGCAACAGCTAGTATATAAATAATCAAATACATCTCAAGTCAATCCTTCCGTAAGTTCATATATTTACAACGTCGACCTCTTATCCGTACGTTAACCGCATTGATAGCGCGTCGCGAACTTCTCCCTCCATTGCATTTGCTTGTTGACACTGGTAATGAATAGACATGGCATATTCCAATACAACTGTCTACAATCATGTAAGTCTATAATTTATTGTGCTTTAAAAGCTTTAAATCTTAAGTTGGTCAGAGTTTGCCTTAAAACATTTATGTTAGAAATTCATATATAACTTACTTGGTTCTCTCTAAGCTTATACAAATCTGCATAAGGCTTTGATAAACTTTATTATTGTTGGAGATAATTGATGTTCAAGGCCAAGTAAATAATATCATTTTCTATAAACTTTTTAAAAAAAATTTACAAATTTTATCCATACAATACACAAAAACTATACAAAGTTATTTTTATTATGTATTTAAAATTAAAATGAAATCTTTAGGACTGTTAATCTGTTACTAATTTCATTGTTATTTTAAAATATAATCGTTTTCAGTATTTTATTCACGTAATTTATAGTAAAATTATCTTATACCAAGTTAATTAAATATATTTGTATATAAATATATATGTTCTCGTTTATGTATACATAAATATACGTATATAAGCAAACACCGCAACAAACAATACAAATTGCTTTTGTTATCAATATGTTATAAAAATTGTTTACACCAGGATATAATCTCACAATGCATTGAAATTAATGTTTACTTTATATCTCGCAACTAGCTGTCGCCTGTGACTTCGGTCGCACGTTATTAATTATAAGTAAACTATGTTCTATATTTATGCCAAATTTAATCGGAATCTGTTAACTGTTTTGGAGATATCTTGTAACAAACAACTATCCAATTAAACTTCCATTTTTATTATGAGTAAGCTAACACTCCATAAACTGTGGGTAGATTTCAGATTCAATTTAGCGGTTTAAATCTTACTCTATTAAACAATTGTTATCTGTAACAAAGAATGTTTCTTTTCAGAGACAATGTCAGCAAAGAATCCAGATGGCATTGTGATACCGTCGACTTTTGTGAGTGACAAGACGGGTGAGGTGCTAATTGAAGCATACCTATATACTTTCGGAAAGTAAGTACAGTCAGCTACGTTAGCGGTGGTACACTTACGGACACTGGGTTATCATTATCGAAATATTTGTAATAAGTCACATTTTCATGCCTTAAAACCAGAGACAACAAACGACAATTGAATTTTATGATAATGGTAACCTACTAATTTTTGGGGAGGATCATTAAAGGTCTAAAAAAAATCCTTTTCTATCTTGTGTTGAATATAGATTATTTTGCATGCTGTTGGTCTGTACATTGGTGTATTAAATATCGTTTGTTTTTGGTTCTCAGTTACTATATAATGTTGGACGGTATTTCACCGTACAATATTAACAGTCTGCTGGTGCCGTTTGCAGTCGTAGTTGTTCTGTGCCTCATTGTGATACTTATATTTATGGTGAGTATCACATCAGAATGATGACGATGCCACATTGTCTTGATTGTTACTAACTGTGAGAAAGACACTTTCTCTATCCTTTACACTTGTATTAAGTTACGTATTACATAATTTTAGATAATAAAGTGCATAAAGGACCGGAGGAGGGCGAGGCGACACCGGCTACCTAATCGCTTTCTCAAGAAGATCCCGACCTGCAAATTCAGT
This sequence comes from Papilio xuthus, assembly GCF_000836235.2. NCBI lineage: Eukaryota > Metazoa > Arthropoda > Insecta > Lepidoptera > Papilionidae > Papilio > Papilio xuthus. Next base: position 1,681,085 of record NW_013530612.1, on the reverse strand, counting down.
AAGGGCGATCCTTACGACACCTGCGCCATCTGCCTCGACGACTACCAGGAGGGCGAGCGTCTGCGAGTGCTGCCCTGTGCACACGGTCTATATTATCTAATATTATCTTCATTTAATAAATGCTAATATTGGCTCATGATATGGGGAGGAGTGTCATTGAAAAATAATAAACTGATTTAAAGAACTCTCTTAAGGAGTTGCTTGACAACTTATATTTATAATGTGTAGATTCAGTTGAGGTAAATACTTAACTAGTATGTATATTCATGTGCAGCGTACCACTCGAAGTGCATAGACCCTTGGCTGACGCAGAACCGGCGCGTGTGTCCCGTGTGCAAGCGGCGCGTGTTGGCCGCCGGCGAGCCGCGCGCGCGCTCGGACTCCGACAGCGACACCGAGCCCCTGCTCGCCGACAGCGACCGAGCCCCCACACAGGCTAGTACTGCAATAAAACAGTAGGACGTACGTGTTGCACTCTAGTTAATATGTGTATCTAACAAAAAATATGTTTCCAGGGCGGTACATTTGATGAGCAGAGAGAGAATCCGTTCGTGCGCGCGGTGCGGCACATGGTGCGTCTGCGCGAGCGACACGAGCGCGGACAGGACGCAGAGGTACGCACCGCATGAAGCTCGTCTTTGAAGTGATGAGTATTTAAACCAAATACAGTTTGCTCATCAGCTGGCTTCATTATCGACAGTGGCGCTGCCATTCAATTCACGGCTTAGACTAATCTTTTTGTGTCCGTTCCAGAGCGCTCAGCCTTCAGAAGAAACTGAACAGACAAACAATGGCGAAAAGTAAGTACTCATAAGTACAATATTCATAATTTATCTGAGTTTATAACAAGGAGAAATGATATATTTTATGTGACTTTTTCGTGAGCGGAAACCCGCATTTAGCTTGACTGGTAATAAATGAGGTGACGTGTGTGCGCAGTGCGAGCGTTGAGGCGGAAGAGACGCAGTCGCTGGTGGCGCGCACAGAGCGGCGGTCGCGGCGCTCGCGACGCGCAAGGAGGGCGCAAGCCCGCCAGAACCCATCCATTAACAGTGAAACACGAGGGGAAATAGGTGAGCTGTAATTATACTTACTGAATTTTAATTCCATTAAACTGCGGGTAAAAACCATTCGTTTTGTCCGTTTCGTTATGTATTTCAGTTCAGAAACAAGGAAGATTGGGTTGAACAACAATTTATTATAAAACATGTGGCATTAGTTACTTCAATAATTTACTTAAAGGTGTAGCAGCATTACCAGTGTCGCCGGCGGACGCCACGCCGCAACACATGATATTATGAGCGCATCCGCACGCGACGTGTATCCGACCGTGTGACGTCACGCGATGCGCCGCCATCTTGTAACGTCCAAACAGAACCGCGCCATTCGTAGCGACAATTGCAAACACTACGCGGAACGAAAGAAGGTAACACTGAAAATACGAAAGTGTTGTGCAATATTAACTCTAGGTTTCGTTTTTTCAGTTGCGACAAGGCTCGGTTAAAATTACTTTTGTTGGAATAATGTGTGTTTTCGAGTCTAAAATTGTATTTGAGAATATTATTAAGACGTCGTTATAAAAAAAGTTTTATCCATTCATGTTTTGCACCCACAATCACACATTTAATTTTTAAGGCATTAGTTACTGACTTTGAATATTGAGGTGAATATCTCCTTGACAAATAATTTGTTAAATATTTTTACATGAGTATGCAACTGACTTGTAAAGTAAAATATGAATTAGACAATTTTACAACACACTAATGTTACAATTGTTTATTATAGTATGAACAAAATCTATGTAACTCATAAACCAAGCTTTACCCAAGGACTTATAAATATCTTTAGACTAGACCTAAAAAGCAATGCAAGTCATACTTGTAGTTTTGGTGTATAAAAAATGGATTACTTGAGTCATAAAAAAACATACGTCACTCTAACACACAAATATTTATATGTATTATGACTACAAATATGATTTGCCAACTTAATGTATTAAAACAATCTTACTAACTAAATCATAAATTGACAAAAGCAATTATATTGTAACCAAAACGTATTCAACACTATTAAAAAATTAACAGCATCTTAAATTCGTAAGAAGGGGGAGGGCAGCTTGTGTTCGTTAAGTGCAAGGCAATTTTTTGTAACTGGATCACCGCAAAAGAAGGCGACTGTACTTCTTATAGTAATTATTTAGAAAAAAAAATTACTTTCAAAACAATTTTCAATACTGCCCATGCATAATATAATCTGGTCAGTGCAGTCCAAAATGTATGCACTGCAAATATTTTGCACTTTAAAATAAAATAATTACTCTTATTTTCGTTTATTTCCTCGTTTTAAGCTTAGTGATGGGAAAAAGTCAATTGTATTTTCTATAAAAATAATCAGAGTTAAAATTTTATAAGAAACATTTGCTCACAACTCAGTTTTTAATTTTCCATTTTAGTTAACTCTTTCTATATCTTAATATGCTTGTCCATATAAATATTGGATTATTATTTGTCGTTATTTTAAGTATTTCTGTGATTTTGAAATTATTTAACAACAGTTACACAAAAAAGACAATCTAAATTTTTACTTATAAACGCGAAATTTTATAATTGATATATAATAACACCTATGTCTACATAGAGCCAACAAGTGTAAAAAAAACCTCTATATATTTATGTATCTAGCAAAATATTATGTAAATGTTACTGAGCGATCGCGAATGCCGCCTGTTTCTACTTTACATGGGCAAATCGTGAAGTCGGCAATATAATATTGCAAAAAAACAAATTCAGTCACAAAACGTGTTATATTGGCGCTCAAATTTTATGGTTTCTAAGAATCTGTACAAATTTAAGTCATATTGTGAATGAATTTATTCGACGTGCAGTTTGCCTGGGCAATTTATAAACGGACAGCATACACGATTTGCCGGTGACATATTTGATGTAAAAAGCCGAGCCGTCTGTAGATATGTGGTCAGAAATGTTTTTGTAGCTTACTAACACGCTTAACAAACTTTTAGTATAGTATTAGAAAAAATGTTATATTTTTAATTGTGTTTAAATCTTCTTTTGCCATTATTTTTACACTTTATCTTCGTTTTTAAGTTAAGAATATATGTATATTTAAAATTGTCTGTACCTTATGTGATATAACTATATTTTTCTTCTCGACTGGTGACAGGAGGGACTAATGTATGTAAAGATAAATTTAAGCGTAATAAACGCTAGGAGCCATGAAGCTTCTTATCGTTACAACTTTTTAGGATAAAGACCAAAGAAATAAAATCGTTTGGACACAAATTGTATTTTTATCATTTACTTTCCTAACGAATAACTTAGCAAGATAAGTTACTTGACTAAACATTTTTTGTCATTGACTGAGCACGTGATTAAGCACTTTTCACACAAGCGTTTTTTTTTTTAAATTTAAATAAAACAAATTAATTTCCAGGTAACTTATCAATCGGCAGCGCTTTTTTATCGAGCAGTTTTGCATTTTTAATGCTGGGCAGATTTTTATGCGTTTATCGCCCGAGCCGCCAACGCTGTTTCAACGCGGCGTTAAAAAAAGACCGTGCGGATAAGCGCGCAATTTCATTAGTCGCTAGCACCCGCAAGCATGGTGCCATGAATTTGCTCACGCATGATACGCGAGATCTCGACGCTTGCTTTACATCGGCAGACCATTTCTATTTGTAGTTAGACCGAATGCTTCCACTAATGAAATTGCACCCTAAGGGAAGGGGTTACGACTGCAAGGCAACCGAGCACTGTAATGCTCGGTTGACTTACCTTTCATTCATATGGATATCTTGATAATAACACAATTCAGGCATGGTGGTGGTTGACAAAAGCGCCGCTCCCGCTTATGTTTCTCACTCACACATTCAATAGGTGTATCATAGAAATAAATAAAAGACTAAATACGGTCATAGTAGCATTTATTGACTAGCAACCGCTGTGTAGACTTGCATTGGCCGCCATATGGCTGTCCTGGCCGGCGGCGCGACGAGTCCGGTCACAGTGGGAGCGAGACTATGCCACAACAGTTTAATCAAAGAGACCGAAGCCCATGTCGTCGTCGCTTTCAGACTCCTCCTTCTCGGGCTTCTTCTCCTCCTCCTTCTTGTCGGCGGCGGGCGCTGCTGCGGCCGGGGCTGCAACTGCGGCTGCCGCGAACTTGCTCGGGTCCTGATGCAAACAAATACAAAACATTAACATTGCTGTTTTCTAGGATATTTCAACATTTTGGTCAATGAACATGTAGTTTAAAAACAACAATACTTTTTATCAAAAAAAATATTGTTGTTTATTGCTTCAACAAAAGTAGTAACTGGCGAATATTAGACTTGTAAACCGCAATAATTTTAACATACCTTGATGAACTCCTTGATAGTGGTGGCTTCCTTGAATTCAACCTCTGTGACTGCAGCGAGGGCGAGCAGGTTCTTGAATCCATTGGCGATGGAGTGCGGCGCGGAGGCCAGCGTGGGGTAGCCAGCCGCCAGCGACAGCGCAGCCACATTAGCCACACCCTCCATGAACTTGGCGCGCAGGTCCTCTGGCTTTATGTCCAGGATCGCCGGCGCAAAGATGGTGCCAGAGTCATACACCTGGTATGAAAAAAAAAGTATATATTAAGAAGAGGTACTTGAAAGATTGATCTGTACACTTCGTAAGTAGCTATGTGTACATGAATTTATGGAAGTTTTAAATGTCTGCTGATAGATCTCACTTCTGTTATCACAGAAATATTTTATATCCATGCAGCAACTACTATACCAAAGATAAATTATCAGAATGCATTACATTATGCACACTGTACTCAACACTTTGGATGGTAGTAACTTGACTTTGCAAAGATACCTAAAGTTAAAAAAAAAAAGTAATATAAACTAAAATGTTGCTCACCTGTTTGACAACCAGACCATACGAGAAGGGGGAGATGTTCAACATGTTGAGCAGAGTGGCCTCAGAGGCGCCCACCTTGTCGCCGGGCTTCAAGATGTGCACATCATTGATGATTTCAATTGTACCTGAAAAAATACAATGCTTTTTGTTAAAAATATAACAGATGTCTTGTCAAGTTTTACAACAAAAGTTATAGCTATAGAATTTCTATACATTTTAGTAAAATATAAGTGAATCATTAGTTTTGTTTTATAGAATTTTCATATTATTTGCTAAGTAGATATCTTCAAAACCTAAAATTACTAATAATTTGCATATTTTAAGTTTCTTCTGCCTTTTTCTTACCCTTGGAAATCTTGGTGGGGATGGAGAGGGCCTGGAAGAAGGAAGTCTTCTCAGGGCCCAGACCAGTGTTGTGTGCTGGGATGACGACTGAGAGAGGGGCAATAGCACCGGGACGAGCAGGTGCACGCACCTTGTTCTCCAGCAGCTTATCACGCACCTAAAATAGAACAATAACAATATTTAAACATTTCAAACTTTGTAAAATTAGTTATTTATTACAAACTATTACATAATTTTAAACACTTTACAATTTTCAGTTTATTAATTGTATTATGTATTTCAAACATATTGATGTTTACTCACCTCCACTAAGTCTCCACGGGTGAACACGAAACCAACATTTCCCTTGATGTGTGGCAGCAGTTTCTCAAGGGCTGGGTTGTTGTCCAAATGGTCCTTGATAGCCTTTCGCATCATGGTATTCTTGCCCATCAGCACAATACTGTGGCCTCGTAGCGAGATACGAATCTGCTGCATCTGGGTCGAACCCACGTTGTCTGCTCCCACTAAGAAGCATTTTGGATACTCGTCTAAGAGTTGCTGAAATTAATAAAAGAGTAATTATAAAGTTTATCACTTTGAAAACTAGTAATTAGGATATTAAAATACTGTTTACTAGATTACTCTAAAGGTTACATTTGTATCTCCAAAATGCCAGTGCAATGTTAATATATGAAACTATCACACTAGGATAAATTTGAAGACGTTGATTTAGTCTGAAAGCGAAGCCAGAGAACCAATTATGTGTTCACTGGTATTAGGACAGACATATTGTTTGTAAACGTGAACTAAAACAAAAAGAACTTACGATGATTTTGGTGAAGTAGTTAGTCTTCCAGGTAGCCTTGTCCTCCCTACCCATCTTGATGAGTGAAGTAGGGACTTCGAAGAAATTTAAGGACTAGAAGACAAACACATTTTTGTAAGAAGTCACATTTTACAGATTTCATATAAATATTGCACATTGTTTAGACTAAATGTAACAAGGATTGTTACATCAAATAAAAATATGTAAAACTGTAATTGATTACATAAATAAATCTAGATTTGGGAACACTTACCAAGACCAAAACACAAATACGCACAGAACTTGTGCGTTCGTGGGACACAAAGACAGATCTAGTGTTGGGAATGTGTAATGTCGTTCAATCCATTTTACGGTTTTTAATTTGGAAACTAAACTACTTTTCTGGTTTATCGGTTTCTCAATTATTTTTATCAAAATAGCATTTTGTTATGTTAAAACTTCGCGGATAAGATTATTTGATCTCCGAGATAATTTTGTCCAAATAAATCAATCTAGCAACGTAACTGTTTTTTCAAAATCATTATTTTTGAAAAAGGACCAACACTACCATTACATAATCTGTTAACATTGACCATAGTGAAAAACGAAAAACTATCACAGACTAAAACTAAAAATGACAGTTTGACATTGACAGCCAATGAATTGGTTAATTCTTTGCGTCGAGCGTCGAAAATTATAGAAAAAATCATTAAATTGTACAGTCCTTATTAAATTAATTTGAATGTTTGCAGTTAAAACATAAATACGATATCACTGTTAACCTTAACTTCTCATATATTAAAAATATGTCATTATTTCGTAAACCAAAGAAGATTCAACGACGCGTCTTTTGCGCTGATGATGACGATGACGGAGATCCTGAACCACCACCGCCTCCTATCATCAGCCAGAAAAAAGAAAACAAACCTGTTAAAAACACTACACTCTTAAGTTTTGCTGATGAAGGTTTGTCATTAACCTAGAATAATTTGCCTAGATATAACCTAAATATGAAGTTTCGTTGATAACTTATGCAATATAAACATGTATTATGTATATATTTTATATACTAAAGCTATAATTGTGAAGATAATTGTTTTCTTTAAGTACTTATACAATACTTGACATAGCAAAACATATAAAATATATTTATTCAAAACAATTATTGCTTGTGATTTTGTTTACTGTAAACTATATCTTTGGAATGCAAAAACAGATTCTTAAATCTTAATGTAAATAGATTTTTTTAAAGCATAGAATTTTTTATTTTTGAATTATGTCCAATCAACTTTTTACTTTAACTATGACAACAATTTTTATCTTAATGTTTTCCACTTGATTGAATTGTTACTTGAACTAATTTTATGTTATTGAATATTAATAATTTTGATTGTTTTGATTTTGTAACAGAGGATGATGGAGAAGTTTTTAAAGTAAAAAAATCATCACAGAGCAAAAAACTTGCTAAGCGACGGGAGAAGGAGAAACGTCGTGTCCCTGATGGTGATAATAACAAATATGACAATAATTCACCTGAGGTAATGTTCACAAAACACAAACAATACATAACATTGCAAGTATTATGCAACATCTAATCCATCATGTTTTATGATGATGTGAAAATTACCCATCTATCCTTATATTATTTGGTAGACACATATTTCCGCTAATATAGGGGAGGCAACAAAGGAAGAAAACAATACTAGTAATGCCAAGACATAAAAAGAATAATTTAAGTTTACTTTGTGAAGAGTTCATGCTTTATTTCCATGGCTTTAATTTAATTTTTTATTAAATACATTTCCAACATCATGAGTTGTGTGGGACTGTGAATAACAACTAAATAATTGTAATTCTTACTACCTGTAAATAATGCTATGTCAATATCCAGGACACAATGGACAATGAGGACATGGAAGAAAAGCCAAAGGTCAAAAAGAAAGTATCACTGGAGGGTCTCATACTGTCAGGACGCGAGGCACTAGCAGCAGATGGAGCCGGGGACTTGTCTGATGATGAGATGGAGGCAGAGGAGGATAGTAGGGGGTTCCATCTGTACCGCGCGGAGTCGGTACGCGCTGCGCTCGCGCAGCCGGGCCACATACCCGACGCGGCGCTCATCCATGCGGCGCGCAAGACCCGACAGCAGGTATGAGAGGTGAGGGACTAAGAGATGGCCGTCACCACGCGACGATGTCGACACCCTTCTTTGTGTCTTCTGGCGCCTACAGTTTTGTAATATGTAAACATGTAGTTATGGGTCTGGTTATGCATGTAATTGTTGCGATGCATCAGCACCTGTTTTCCAGTCATCTGTTTATGTTCTACTCTTCAATGTATCTATACAAGTGAGCGCAACATACATCATTAGAGGTGCACATATTGCTGCGCAAAAAGTTTTGTGGCTACATTGATTTTTTCCAATTTAGAAATTATTTCTTGAAAAGGTTATTGTAAATATGTTATTTTAAAAGAAAGATTGGAATCTAATCTGAATCTTATTTATGTTTGGTAAAAAACTTTGATAGAACAAGCTTTGTAAATATGATACAAATATTGTACAAGTTATATGAGTAGAAATCTAAATAATTCTGATTTGGGATTAAATAGCTATATTATTTAATTGAAGGGTTAGAATTGTATGTATGTTTGTGTGGGTCATACCATTTAAATATATTGAGTAAGTCAATTTCACTATAAAACTTGTGATTGCAGGCTCGCGAGCTTGGCGACTTCGTTCCCATCAGATCGGAGGCGGCGCCGGGCTCGCGGCTCATACGAGACGACGGCTCAGGAGACGATGATGACGAGGATGGCAGGATAGAAGTCTGCGGACTGGTCCTACCTAGTGATAAACCTAAACGTAAGTGTTACATTTATTTGTGAAAGTTGTAATTTTAGTTAACTTGAAAATGCAGAATTGCCAATGTGATGTTACTTTAAAATATGTTCCAAAAAGGTCTGCGTTTCGTATAACGTCAGAAAATACAGAGCTACTTTTGTCACCACCAGGTGGCACTGCCGCTGCTTCTGAAGAGGAGCTGGACAGCGAAGCAGAGGAATGGGAGAAACAGCAAATACAGAAAGCAATGCCCGCTAATATTGATATTACTGGTAAGTTCGTCTTTTGTACATAATATTTATATGTCTTACATAATCGTTGTTGTTCGGTTAAAAGATATATAAATTAAAAAAGGTATATATTAGTCTATGAGTTTTTCCAGACTATATTTATACATCTATGCCATATTTCAGCATAATCCATGCAGTCATTCCGAAGATACCTTCTAACAAACAAACATCCATCCATACATCTAAACATTCACATTTATAATATTAATACGATTCATCTTGTAATTTCAATTGATCCCGTGTTACGATACATCTGTTTTAAACATCCTGTATTCACCAGGTGATGGCAATACGGAGCTGAACCCGTTCGCAGTGCTGCCTCCCGCACCCCAGGTGTCTGACACGTCACATCTGCGCACATTGCTCACAGCTGACAAGACCGCGCCCACCACCGCACAACAACTACTTGAAGCACTCACATCGAGGTAACTATTGTTATATATGCACTTCTTTATTTTATTAGTAGTTTTTTTTATTTTGATATTAAGCGACAAAGAATAAATATATTAATTGTTACCATCAATTCAAAATATATTTGCTTATAAAAAAGTCTTACCAGATAGCAAGAGCAACATTTAATTCAGGAAAAACTTTGCTGTGATCTACTAGAGATCCCGGAGCCAGTGACACTAGAGGATGGCAAACAAGGGGTTTAGTAGGTAAAACCACATATAACGTTGTTTAAAATGGTGTGCTTGTGTATCAGGTTAGAGGAGCTGCAGGCGGAGAGGTCGGTGACAGCGAGCAAGCGGGAGGAGGTGCGGACGCGACTGTTGCTTGCGGCGCGTATGCGGGAGTCGCGAGCCGCGCGCCGCAACCATCTTGACGCCGCCTACCGCCGCGCGCAGGCAGCTCGCGGCTACATCACTGACCTTGTCGAGTGTCTCGATGAAAAGGTATGTCTTTTCAAATATCTTGGCGACTCAAGGTCATCTGTGCGCTGTCCTCTCCCCGCATTTCGCTACACCCCAACATACCTAACATTGTGGTCTGTACAGCGACTTGGGGCAAGATAAAAGCTTAAAAGATAAAGATAAAAGCCAAAGCCAAGTTCACCGTGAAGCTTCTTACAACTGTTAGAACAGATCTAACGAAAATGTATAAAAATGTATGAACAAATATATTATTTGAAGTTAATCTTAAAGCCGTCAAGATTGTGACAACAATAAATGACTCAAATATATGTGTGATATAATGCTTTGTGTGTGATGCAGATGCCACAGCTGGAGGCCTTAGAAGCGCGCGCGCTGCAACTGCACCGCCGCCGCTGCGAGTTCCTCGTGGAGCGCCGGCGCGCTGACGTGCGCGACCAAGCGCAAGATGTTCTCGCGCTCGCAGGTACATTATTTATTCTCCATATTTTTGCCTACCTAATAAATACAAGTAAACATTTAAAGATAGCATAATATCCATTGTTACAGCCCGTCCAGGTGTAGCGAAGCCAGTAGACAGTGAGGAGAAGACGCGACGTGCGGCGGAGCGCGAGGGGCGGAGACGCGCTCGAAGGATGCGGCGCGAGGCGGTCGCGGCGGCAGCGGGGGCGGGCGTGCCAGCACACCGCGACGGCGACTCCAGCGACGATGACCTGCCTCCTACTGAGCAGCAGCACTTCACACTGGAGATCGGTATGTTCTATACCAGTACTAGTGTCATTCCGACACTTGAATAATAGAAAGGGGCGTGGCTTCTGTTCGACAATTACCTTACGGTGGTATAATTCGTGTTTACAGAAGCGATCCGTCAGCTGTCGTCGCAGGTGTTCGCAGACGCGCTGCCGGCTTGGCGCAGCGTACGCGGCGTATGCGCGCGTGTGTCGCGCTGGCGACGTTCTCAGCCCGCGCTCTACAACGACGCGTACGTCGCTGACTGTCTGCCCAGACTGCTCGCACCGTACATCCGGCACGAGGTAACCATCTCACATGAAACTTTGCATATTTGGAGTTGGGATTTGCGTTTCGAGTAATGTTGCTAATTAATAAAATATTGCAGTTGATCTTGTGGAACCCGTTGGCGGATGAAGACAATGAAGATTATGAAAAGATGGACTGGTACAAGTGAGCATTTTTATTTTATTTATACTTGTTTAATTTATAAAGAGGAAGACGTTAATTGAAAGAAATACAACTAATATATAATTGAGCCAGATGCCTGATGATGTACGGCGTGCGAGCGGAGCGGCTGTCGAGCGACTCGGAGCTGTCGTCCGAGGAGGAGGCGGGGCCGGGAACGGTCTTGGGAGCTGGTCTGAGCGAGGCGGCGCTTCGCGATGACCCCGACCTGCTGCTCGTACCAACACTCATCAACAAGGTTGTGCTGCCTAAGGTCACAGGTGTGTTTAATCATCAGCTGATAGAAGTAGATAAATATGAAAAAATTCTTGTAAAATTTGTATGGTAATTGCTAGCCGATAAGGCGCGTGTCAAAATGAAAAGAAAATGACGTAAAAATGACTCGTAAGTTTGCATAAAATGTATATTTAAGTTGTATCGTGTATTGCAGAGTTGGTGGAGCAGGCGTGGGACCCGATGTGCGTGCGCGCGTGTGTGCGATTGCGGCGCGTGCTGGAGCGTGCGTGCGCGCTGCCGGGCGGACCCGCACTGCGTCGGCTGGCCACAGCTGCGCGCGCCCGCCTCGCTGCCGCGCTGCATGCTGACGTCTTCCTGCCCGCGCTGCCGCCCCAGTCAGTATCACATATACATAAATATTATAAATAAGAGTTAGTTTAAATTTTAAAAGTATTAAAAAAAATTTTAGCTATTTCAAATTAAAAGGGAATTGTACGTTGCAGCGTGTTGGAGGGCGCTGGCGGTGCGTTTTGGCGACGCTGCGTGGGCGCGGGCGTGCGGTTGCTGCGTGCCGCCCTCGCGCTCTCTGCGCCCCCGCCCACGCTGAATGCGGACGCCCTCGTCCTCTCTCTCATTGGTAAATTATATCTCTGCTTTGCTACACACGCACTGGTATAGATTAGATATATATAACAGAAATTTAAAAGGTTTTTTAAATTTTGATAATTACTCAAGTATAGTTTATAATTTTTATACTACAGTAACTCAATATTGTGTACACAGAGACACTGTGCTGTGCGGCGGGTGCGGCGCCGGGCGTGCAGGCGGCGGCTGCGGGCGCGGCGCTGGCGGACACATTGCCGCGCTCCGGGCCACTGCGCACGCACGCACTCCGCCGCCTCGCCCGACTTGCACAGCTCGCCCTCACGCGACTCCAATCTGACAACCCTGTGCATATGTATGTCTACATATCATATCATAACTACCTCCCTCCCTTTCTAGAAATAAGAAATACTAAATGAAGTAACAATAACGATCTAATTAAAACACATATTGAGTGAGTTACCGACACCAAAATCTATCTGTAAAACATATCATTATCCCAGGCCGTTTTTTAAAACATCAGAGAAAACAATATGTTTTAAACGGTTTTGGTCTCAGAAACTCACGGTTTGTCATATCTATAAGCCAACAAGGCTTCTAAAAATACTAAATTAATATTACTTTCAAGTTCATGTTTAATAAAAAATGTAACAAGACTTATATTATAATACTTAATATTTGTGGTTTAATATAAGAATCATGTTGAGGGTGAGATGAACTAAACATAATGTTTTTACCAACAGGAAAGCACTGGAGCAAGCACGCAGCATTTTGTCCGAGGCGCACGCGGCTGAATGACATCAAATCAGGCGACGCAAAACTCACATTCGTTAGCATACGACTACAACTGAAGACATTATTGTTTATTCGATTAAAATATAATCGTATAACAAATATCGATGTTCACGTGAAAAAAGGCGTGTCCAATTCAATTGATGAATCGGATTCAAAATATCGATTCAGTTGTAAATATTTAAAAATATCAAATTATTAGGCTTTTGAAGAAACGGGTACCTTGGCCTTTGATTAACATCTATTGACCATGTTCTTTAATTAGAAAAGTAAGAACTGCGCGACCATTTCAAATGAAAATCTGCTTTTAGCACTTGCGAAATAGAAATTCATAATCTCTGACACCTCTAAAGGAAATGTGAAAATAGACAAGTTTGAAAGTCCTTTGAGAAGATTAACAACGCGTTCTGTAGGTAAATTTCCAACAAACTTATCCAAGATTGTGTAAGGAAATGTAAAAAAAATATTTCTATTTAATATATTTGTTCTTGTTTAGGAACAAGATTTGTTTTTTGCAACAACGCCGATTAATTTTAATACAATGTTAAATTAATAATTATTCAGTTTTGTTCATATATCTAAGTTTTTTGTTTATGGTATTCAGTTAGTTTATTATTTGAATTGCTAAATAAATAATATTATAGATAATTAAGTTGTAACTTTGCGTGAGTGTTGAGCTTATTTCTCATGGAAGAGAACATAAATTTAAATATATTTTTGTATGCAATTGGATTACGAGGCCAAAATCTCTGTATAAAACATGTCCTCATCCCTTTCATTATCTTTGACTAAACAGAGATAACAATATGTTTTAAACGGAAATTTTGGGCTTTGAAACGTATGGTTAGTAAAAAATTACAATGAGAGGACATTGACAGATATGTATTTAATATTAATAAAGAAATAAGACATTCATTGAAGTTTTTTTGGACACAAATTATCAAAACAAAACTCCAAGCTACTAGGTATTTAAAAAAAACCTATGAAATTATGTTTGCACTCTAAAGAGACTTCGAAGAAGTAAATGAATTAGTCTTAAAAGCTGATTCCAGCGTTTTTTGATCGCAATTCAACAGACATATATAAAACTCCTAGCGTTAGTTTGGTAAAAAATAAACTATTTTATTTTTTAATCCACTTTATTTCAAAAACATTACATTGAGTCTAACACCGAAAGGTTTTGGCTTACAATATTTTAATACATCGATGCAAGTTATTAAACATGTATTTCAATAAATTTTGATGGTGTGTTCACAAGCACATACAAAGCATCATAGCTAAAGAACATATTTATTTATATAGATATAGTATAGCACACAGATGCAACTACATATATCATTAATTATTAATATATTAAGGTATAGTGCTACAAACTTGTCTGATCTGGTGAACCAAGTGAAGTACAATCCTCATCCAATCAGATTAGTTTTATAGACTTAGAAAATGACACATAGAACAAGGAGTGACACTTTTATCATAGTTACAGAGTGGCCCTAGTGTGCTATTGTAATATAATATGGTGACATATACCCACCGGGTCACAACAATTTGACGATCTACAAGCTACGACGCTTTTTACTACGACACAATAAAATGTAATTCTTAGCATAGAATAAGTATACATCGCCAGCAACGTTGATATCAATATAATAAACGCGACAAAAATCATAAAATAATAAAAATATTTCATAAAAATGAAAAATTATCACGAAATAAAGTTATTAAACTGTGTTTTAAAACAATTAACACTTACATCTACATTTATGACCAAACTCAGAGTTCATTTTTAAACTAAAAATATAAAACATTAGCTGTTTCAAATAGTAACGAAAAAATATTTTACATTTCATTTGGCATGTCTAACAAAAACAACAATATTTCAACATTAACTCAGTATACATATATGTACTTAATTTATTATGACTAGTTAAGGTCGAAAAAATATTTTTACTAACAAAAAAAGGTACTAATATGAGCTAGAGGCGTTTTAAAAATTATTAAATGAGATCTATGATCAGCAGTGTATGTCTTTTGGATAATATAAATAAAAACTACTGCAATGAGGTAACCTTCACTAAACATTCCTGCTTAGTTTGATAAATAATAAAAATCTTATCATTTATACCTAATAGCTAATACAAAAAGATTCATAAATATATGTATGTTGTTCAGCTTATAAGCATTAATTATCAACATCAACAATTACTTTAAAACCACCGTCAGGATCAACGCAGAGCAGTACATTCGCAATATCTCCTTTCTTCATCGGTACTTTAGGATCAGCAAGGAATGCTATACTGTCTACAAAGCCATCAGATCTATTTGTGGCTATTTCGTCTATGTCTTCCATCAATTCAATTTTATACCAACACAGAATGGCATTTGTTAAGCCATCCCTGATGATAGGTGTATTGATCACAAAAGATCGCAACTCATTTGAGCACTCACCCACGCATATAGGATTAGTCATAGGAGTGTATTCCAAACGTGACATGTCAATACTGAAGTTCTGAGATACTTGATACACATTCATGTATCCTGCCACTTTGTAACCAATTGTATTTTCATCATAAACTCTGTTGTTAATATCTAGCCAGTGACTATCAACCAGCTGGCATATGATGCTAATGTTGGCCGGCATGTAAAGACCTCCTGGTGCCAAATGGGATGTCTTCAATTCATGAGCTATATCTTTTAGTCTCAAATCAATATCCCCACATAACTCGAAAGGATGGCAAAATATAGCCTGGAATGTTTTATTACTGAAAGAATCCAAATTCCACACATCTCCCACTAGTATTGTTATTTTGGACATGTCAATATTATAGGCTTGTAAAATCTTAAGTATGAAAACTTCATCATTATAAGTTCTAGCAGTGCAGACCAGGGACTTGGCACCTCTTTTCATCATTTGCACTCCAAACAAAGGGAATGGGCATAAATCAATAACAGCAATCTCGGACATCTCAATCATTTGTCCGAGGTAGACACAAGCCATGCCAACGCATCCAAGAATCGTTTTCACATATTCAGAATCATTTAAAAATCTCAACGCTTCTTGAGATATCATGTCAATGTTTATATTACAATTGGGAATCATAGTCAGCTTTCCAGTGTTCATCAAAAATTGTGCACTATACTTGTCATTCTTTTTAACTACTTTTGGTATGGTATCATAGAAAACAGCCTGCTGCCAAGCATTGCACCGATCTTCAGAACGGGGATCTGTTGTTATTGTAACATTATCTGTTAAATACAACTTAAACCAACCAATCAGACAATTTATTTCACCATCTTGAGTGGCAATTAAGTCAATATTAAATGGTTTACTTTGATACAACTTCTCTTGAATATCTTCATAATTATTGAAGTCTATTTTGATGAGAGAATGCTCTTCAGTTATATATTTTAAATCTTTGAACGAATGCACATCCTCACAATCATATGTTTCATCATAAGACATCATGTGAACATTTGCTGTGGGGATATTCAATACGGTTTTGATGCCTTGTCCCAGCTGATATTTTAAATTAAGATAGTTGCAATTTACTCCTGCCACAAAGAACTCCACTCTGCCTGGAATTACTTTTCCTCCAGCGTCTATTAAGTAATTCCAAGCATGCAATAATGTTTGCAACACATGTTCCCCAAATAAGCCAGCATCAAACATTTCAGTCACTAGGATAGTGCATTTGGAACCTATCTCTTTGTAATCCATGGCTGTAGACATCTTGTTCACAATGGCTATATCATTTATCTCATAGTCTTGTAGTATACTCTCTGCTATTTTAGTCATAACACTGGAGCCGTCACATCCGGTGACGGTCAGCGGCTGGCATTCTCGAGCAAACAACGCCAGCAAGCCTGTCCCAGTTCCGACATCAATCACACCATCTTTGCCTAACTTAACCATCTCATGAATAGCGGCCCTAAAGAGTTCATTCCGTTTTTTATCATTTAACATTCGAAAATGCCATCTTTCAACGAGTAAATTTTTCACAGAATTCAAATTTTTTTCCGCATTCACAAAACCGGAGTTCGCCCTTAGAGCTTTCTGGAAGTGAGACCAAGCCTCTTCGTAATAGCCGAACTTATACAAATATTTGCCAATCTCATTCAACAGGTATACGTTTTTCGGGAAAATTCTTATAGCGCGGCTAAAATTAGTAAATATGTCTTCAATCTTCCCAGCTGCTGACAACGTTTCATTGTACCGCATCATAACGATCTGGAATTCCGGTTCATACATATTTTTAATTCGGGGGTTCTTTTCGAAAACCGAAATGTATAAATCGAAGGATTTGCTAAGATTACCACTTGACGAAAGTTGTCGGGCGTAATTCACATAGTCTCCCTCATTTTCCTCCATTTTCGAAAATTCTGCTTATTACCTTTTGCGTAGTAACTTCTGCGGCGCAGACTATCGGCGCATTCGAAAAAACAAAGATATAGTAAGGGCACAATATTACTACCTATATTATGTTTGATATCGCTCAATATCAACAAATATCAATATTGTGCACTGATAACACCATAAATGGATAGGTCATTGCTTGGAAATGACTGTTTTAGCATCGTTCTTACTTAAATGCGCCTGTGGATTACCTTACAGTTAATTCTATCTCTAATGATAGCTTCAATCCTTACCACCGCCATCATCCTCAACCATCAGCGCCAAAATGGCGAGAATCAAAAAGGAATAAAACACTGCAGTTGATAGCCTGTTCATATCCATAAAGTCAGTCAGTGATATTGTGGCAATGTAACCAGTTTTCAAAACTCTAACACGGTCAGTGTGACAAAATTTAGCAGAATTCTACTATTTTAGCAGAAATAGATCCCCAACTTAAGGCTCAGCAGATTGTTGAGCAAATAAATGACTTTATATATTTTTCCACTACTACAAATAATTAAAGTTAAGTTTACAACACAAAATGCTTAATAATAAAATATAAAATAACAAATATATGAAAATGTAAGCCATGTTTAAATGTTTATGCGTTTGTGTGTGTGTGTCTACATTGACAAGTTATATTGGAAGTGGAGCAGAATCAGGTCATTTGAAGACTATAATTAATTTCACACAGAATGAACCAAACTTGCAGAATTTAAACGAGTAACTAGCAGAATGTTAAATTTAAATCTGGTCACACTGGTCACGATACGGTATACCAGTAATTGTACCAAAAAATATACCAAACCAGACCAATAACAACCAATAATGGCGTATGCCGGCTAGCCAGGTACTTTTATCTTGTATTAATTTACCACGTGAAAGGTAAATATGGATTTGCGTGGTTTAGGTAGTAATAATGTTGATCAGTATTCATACTTATGGACGTGTAACAACACATTACTTCGCAGATGCGATTTTGTAGTGTCATGAAGATTGGTGTAAAGAAATCAATATGGCCCTCAAGCTTGGAAAATGTAGGCTCTGCCTCAAACTCGGTGACTTTTATTCCATCTTTACGATGGATAACAACCTACAGCTCGCGGAGATGGTTATGGAATGCGCTCGAGTAAAGGTAAAATCTATTAATTGTCTTCTATGATTAGCGGTAATGTTTTCCAATTGCCACTTAACACTTAAAAATACTTTTTCATTAACTATAACAACAATAATCTATATTATAATTAGTCTTTTATCTTAGCCTATATTATACAAATAGGTAGGGTAAAATGAATGCAAAAAGGATCATAAGTATTTGGCAATGTTATCCTGATATTACTGATAAAACTATAGTTACTGTAATCCTTATTGTGCAATATGCTCAGAAGCAGCTTTCTATGCTGTCTAAGCCGCCAAAAGGTAATGGAGATGGACTCTCCACTAAGAAAATACTTTTGTTATTTAAAGATATATGAAGGAGATGGACTACCAGACATGATATGTTCAGAGTGTATTCAGAAGCTTAGCAGTGCACACATATTCAAGCTGCAGTGTGAAAGATCGGATCAGGAGTTGCGACGGAATTATGTTCCTCCACCTGGTAAATATTCTGTTTAATGTATGTTTTGTTGATTAATATGCTCCATAATGCAATACTTTTGGTTTTTCTGTGTGATACATGAAAGTCAACTCCTGAGCAACTACGGTATTTATAATTAGATAAACTTTCCATAGAGAGAATTGGTTATCTTGTACTTTTAAGGACTATTAAGAAACTCTCCCAAATGCTATGAATGCAATCAATACATTAATTTACCTTATATACTTATCAGGTTTCAGTGCTGTACCTTCACCCTCAAACCGGCAGAGCAGTGACTCTGCATTCTCCAACAACACCGATGTGTCTATTAAGACTCAGGCTACAACATCACCGATAGAAACAAAAGTCTCTCCTGCCAGCCGGAGCAGAAAACGCAGTGCAGAAAGTGTTGACAATACGTCATCCAGTGGACAATCCTATGACTACCGACCCACCTCAACCAAACGAGTGACAGAACTTCGGGCCACAGATAAAAGGCCAAAAAGAACTCTTAACTCTTCTTATGCAAACTCCGACTATGAAGACAATAGTGCATCCCAATGTTCCGTCGAAACTGACTCCGATGAACCATCAAAAAACGAATTCAAATGCAAAGTATGTGGCAAAGAATTCGCCTCACAAAAGTCTGTGTCTGCTCATTCCAAAGTTCATTTAAGGAAAGGTTACAAGAATGTTATAGTAAATATACCGCAACCAGTTGAGAACAAAGTGGAGAATGCAAATGATATTGAAGATAGGATAGAGTGTGAGAAATGTAACAAGAAATTTAAATTGAAAATAATGTTAAAACGCCACCAAGAGACATGCGGAAAAATACTATCGAAGTCACTAATTAAAGAGTTGCAAGTTTCTCTGGAGCCAATTGATGCTGACTCCCCGCAAAATAAGATTGAATGTGAAATGTGCTCAAGCAAATTTAAAAGTATTGAGAACCTGGAGAAACATATGAGAGTAGTACATGCGGCTGTTTTAAAACGCGATAAATATGACGAAATAGTTGAAAACGGTGCAAACGGAGTACCTTGTTACTTTTGCTCGCAACCATTCGACGACTATAATGTTTACATTGAACACTTTGATACATGTTCAGAGAAGCGCGATGTTATTATTTTCACTTGTCCAATCTGTCGCAAAGTTTTGTCTAAAGAGAGCACTTTTTTCCTTCATATAAAAAATATGCATTTGTCTGTTAGCGGGGAACAAAGCAAAAGTGAGGAAAAATCTATAGAAGGATCATTTGAATGTCGCATATGTAGCAAGAAGATGGGGACCCAGAACCAGCTCATAAGTCATCTGGCAGGGCATATGTCCAACATGGGTGAAGAGGAAATGGCTGAAGTCAATACATGGTATGTTGGGTTTGAAGCACTATAAGTGTTAAATGAAACCTTCATGTTTTTATAAAAGTTCTGTCTTGTTTCGTGAATTATACATACTTAATTGACCATATCCTATCATTATTTTAAAAGTTTAATTTTCTGTTAGACCAAAATTTCAAAAGAAAATTACTAAATTTTACAATAAATTGAACATGAGCTAAATGTTTGTGGTTTTATAATCTATTAATTATTAATTATAATATTTTAATTACAGTCAAAGTCCTATAGACGATGAATCAGATTTAACAAACTACACAAATACTCATGTATCTTCTGGACCTCTGAAGTGTAGCATGTGTGAGAAACGATTCACCTACAAGAAAGCCCTGGTCACACACGAGCAGAAGCACTTGGATGGAGAATTAGAAATAAAACAAGAATCAGAGGAGAAGGACACCAGTTTGTTGAGCGAGTCCTATCGTCAGTCCGAGTCAGAATCTAGTCAAGAAGAGGATGACGACAATACATGCGATATTTGTGAGAAGCAATTTTCTTACAAACGTCTCTTGATTCAGCACAAGAAGACCAAACACAACATGAGCTCAGGCACAAAGCGAGCCAAGATCACCCTCAAAGACTGCAGTGTGAAGTGTCTTATCTGTGACATAGAAATGAAAGTTAGCGCAATCAATGAGCACAACCAGAAACACACAACTGTTAACATAAAGCCTCGTAACTTGTACACATGTGCGGAATGCAACGAAAAGTTTAAGAGCTGCAGCTCACTGGCTACTCACATTAAGTTGGTGCACCGGCTGAAGCAACCGCAAGCACCCAAGCTGCAGCGCGCCGAGTTGGCGGATTTTTGTGAGGTCGTCGTGACCAAGACGGAACCTCTGGCAACGGGCCAGGGCCGCGACGACCTTGTGACGGTTCCGTCTACTGACGAGTCCTCGCCACTAGTCAATCTGTCCGGCTTCACATGCCCCACATGCGGCAAGCAGATGCCCACCTTGGTATCACTAAAGAGGCACATCAACTGGCATTCTAATGTCGGTAACAACATTGAAAAGAAGGTGGAGTGTTTCGTCTGTAAAGAGGTGAGCATATAGCATCTGTTATTGTTCAAGTATCAATTGCTATCTGACCTTCAAATATATAATTGTTTTATGTTCTCCAGGTATTCCGGTTCCAGTGCCACTACCGGCTGCATATGCGAGAACACTACAAGGACACGAACCTGGACCCAGCGCTGCTTACCTGCACCATCTGCAACCGCAAGAGCAAGCACCTCCGCGCCGCGCAGGCACACATGAATTTCCACAAACAGACGCGCTTCAAGAACAAAGACTACCAGTGCTCCATCTGCAAGAGAGTCTTTCAGTTCCGGAAGGTATATCTTTCTCACATGGCGATACACTACAAGCGCGGTGAGAGCGCCAACAACACAGTGGTCGGTGTCGAGCTGGCAGCCGGCCGCGTGGCCGTCGCCGCGCACACTTGCCAACATTGCGGCAAGGTGTGCGACTCCGAAGTCTCCCTCAAGCACCATGTGATATGGCACAAGTCGAAGACCTCGCTCTTCGGCGCCCGCCATGAGTGCAACATTTGCGGCATTATGTTCACCAATAAGAGAACGCTGGAGCTGCACGTCCGATCTCATTACGAGGACGATAATGGCCCTTACAAATGTACGATATGCGGGAAAGGATTCATCGACGAAGTATATCACAGGAAACACGTGAAGGGGCACAACTTTGACCATCAATCGCACCAGGCGAGGATAGCAAAGCTCAGGAAGGACAAAGTAAAGTGCCCAATCTGTAACC
The DNA here is from genome assembly GCF_000836235.2 of Papilio xuthus. NCBI lineage: Eukaryota > Metazoa > Arthropoda > Insecta > Lepidoptera > Papilionidae > Papilio > Papilio xuthus. Next base: position 1,659,090 of record NW_013530612.1, on the reverse strand, counting down.
GATACTATCCCGATCTCGTGAAACTCATTCGCCATCTGCGGCGGACGCATCCTGAGAGCAAAATGATAAAGGAGGATCCGGACGCGCCTCAGCAGAGCTACTTCTCGTGTAAACTGTGCGCCAAAGTATTCCTAGACGAGCGCAGGCTGCAACACCACGAGGAGGCTCACTTGAGGAAGCCGGAGTTCTTTATATGCAAGTTCTGCGGCAAGAAGACCATGTCGCTGAAAAATCACCGGGTACACATTAAAGCTCACTTGTCACAAAAATATTTAGAAGAGCCCCTCAAGTGCACGCATTGCGAGGAATCTTTCACGCGAGGCTACGACCTGCACTACCACTTGCGCGACGCGCACGACATCAACGAGACTTGGATAGCGGAGCGCACCGAGAAGACGCTCAATGGACCTCTCAAAGAGTTCCAGTGCTCCATCTGCCTTAAGATACTCGCGAGCAAAGGCAACTTCGAGCGGCACATCGATTACCACAACTCACTGAGGTGCAACTACTGCTTCGACTATTTCAGCTCCCTCAGGTTCTTGGAGGGGCATCTCGCCTTCAGCTGCGACAAGAAGAAACTCGTCGGCGACACGGAGGTGCACCCCCGGAAAGTGAAGTGCCATATATGTTACAAAGCATTTCATCTTCAAGTTAAATTGGACTGTCATCTCAGGACTCAGCACAATATTAAAGTTTGTAAAGAAGTGACTGAAGGTAAAAAGGATTTTGTTTGCGATTATTGCTTTAAAGTATTCGAGAATGAGTATGCCTTGAGTACTCATAAGATCTATCATCGCACCGTTGGCTTCTACGGCTGCCTGTACTGCAACCGCAAGTTTAACACACTGACGCTGTTCAAGAAACATAAGAACCACCATCTTGCGCAACTAAACGTCGACAACCCGACAAAGTGCGAGCATTGCGACGAGACTTTTGTCGCATTTAGAGAGTTTATATACCACATGAAGGACGTCCATGGGGACGATAAGGAATGGACCGTAATGCCCAAGGAGTCGATAGAAGAAAAGTGCCATATTTGCAACAAAATATTCTTCAACCTCCACAAACATTTGGCATACCATGAAGAGAATAGATGTAAAAAATGCTCAGAGTATTTCTACTCTCAGATCGAGTATGACAATCACCTGTGTGCGATCGACAGCGAAGAAGAGGTCGACGATAAGCACGAGAGCGATCTCACACTCACACCTAAATACGAGGAGTGCGCGTTTTGCTTCAAGCCCACAACGAAGAAGAACTCACAGCGACTGCACGACCACATCCACAAGGTGTCCGGCTCCATCTCGTGCCGCTTCTGCCATCTCAAGTTTAAAACTATCGACGCGTTCAACATTCACGCGTTCTCCCACCGCAGCAGGAAGTACAACAAGAAGCCGATAAAATGTCGGCAGTGCGGCGAGAAGTTCGTGCGCTACGGGCCCTTCATACGGCACATGAGGGCGGGCCACAAATCGAAGCAGAAGTTGCACTACCGCGCCATGGTGCGCCCGGAGCCATGCGTAGTCTGCGGCGACCTCTTCCCCAATTTGCACAAACACTACCGCGCTCATCTCCAGAACCAGTGCCAGCAGTGCCGCAAATATTTCACCTCGTCCAAGGTGTTCTCACTGCACCAATGCGACAAAGAGGATTCCGACCCATCGAAAGTGTTCACCTGTGATGAGAACCTCGTGGCTCTCATTAATTCTTACACGCCCAAGGACGAAAAAGACGACGAGAAATTCTACGGGCACAGCGACGATGAAGACGAGGGGGCTGTGGAGCCGAATTTGATTGAACACAATGATTACATGACACAGGATGAGGAGAGTCAAAATTCCACGGATATGAATATTCACCAAATGGTCCACGCGCCCATTATATCAGAAGTTCTGTCGCTTTACCAGCAAAAGGAAGAAGAGATGCCAAACAATGTTGTCGACTTGGTGGACGACAACAGCCTCGATGGTGAAGATGTTGTAAACATCATAACAATAGATGACTGATTTAAACTAACTAATTACCTAACGTTGATGTGGAACTGATATTATATATATATATATATATATTTAAGGATCGGTTTTCATTGACCAAATTAAACGGCTAATAAAACTGAAGAATTCTCTACTTATAACTGACAATTGAAAAAGATTTTCGATACTTTGCTAAAGTGTGCAGTGAAAATTGTTATTATTGATATAAATGTATATGTTTATTGCATAGGATATGCAAGTTGAATATGTTTAAGCCATACAGATCTTATAAATTATTATATAATTAGTTTAGTCGTAGCATGTATAAGAATTATCATTTCTAATTTTTATCCATTTAAGTGATATTATGTTTTCAAATCATGTTCTTTTTCTTTTTTATTTTGTCAATCATTTTTGCTAAAAGTCATGGCAACTGTACTAAAATAGATTTGTTTACGAAAAAATACTCTTATGGTGCCGCTCAGTTATTTTGTGAATTAAAAATGGACACTGATCGCATTATGTACTTTATAATTTTGTTTCTATAATGTTTAAAATAGAATTTTCAATTTATATAAAAATTAGACGTTTTTAAATTGTGTACATATAATTTAAGGGCATGAAACATAGGCTTTTGTGTTTTAGTTTAGTTGTAAGTTTTTTTTTTGTGAATTTATAATTTACCAGCTATCGGGCTGCCATATTGTAATTTAAATAAATTTGTTAGCCTTTTATGAGGCGACATAACCTCATTATAATTTATTTAGTGGTATAAAACTGTGACAATGTGTCTGAAAGAAAATACGCAGAAAATAAATTCACTTTTGATATAACCGTGTAGACACGGTTATATCAAAAGTGAATTTATTTCTGCGTTTAAAAAAAAATTACGTTTACTCTATCTATAAACATAATTTTTTTTATAACAACACTGAAATATTTTTACATTTTTTATAATTGCAACAACCGAATGATATTCAGGTTTATTAGTACCTAAAAAAAATATAAACAATAGTTATAAATTTAAACCCATCGAATAATAGTAAGATCTTTTTAGTTAAACATTAAATTACACTTTCCGCTCTCAGAGTCACGGTCACTAGCTGACTTCATACTAAACCTCCACTAGGGGTATCCTTAAAACTCATTGGTCGTTGGTTTTTGAGACCAAAATCCCTGTATAAATTATATATCGTCATTATATTTCACAAAACAGACAACAATATGGTTTGTAGAAAGATTTAGATTTCAGCAACCAACTATGAGTATGGCATATAAATTGATTGATTAGTGGCTGCTATAAAAACTTGATATGAACAAAGAGTATCAAAAAGTGTGGACATTGAAGTGGGACTTTAACAGAATTGTATTTTGTACTGTAAAATATACAAATTTTACTCGTAAGTTATGTTAAAATAAGAGAAATCTATACATACTAATGACTGAGGAGATACAATCCTCAAATCTTATTTTTAAAATTAGCTATATTATGTAAAATAATTTTGTCTTTCTTGTAGAGTACGTGTAGAAATATATAATTTTAATTGTTTAAAATCTTAAAATGTGGTACTTGCTTTATTTTGTTAATCATTCCAATTTTTTTTGTACCATAAGGTGGCAAACGAGAGCTCGTTCACATGAAATCGCTGAAATTACTAAGCGACCGTTGCCAAAGCGACAATTGCCAGCGCGTTGCTTACCTTTAATCGACGGTGGAGGGGATGCATAGAAAGAGAATATTTTCCCTTCTCATGCATCACCTCATCCGGGAAATCCACATCCACTTCCCATCCTTTCCTTATAAGAAAGAGGGTGGGAAGGGAAAGGGGACTAAAATTAGGCTCTGGAGTAAATTACCAAAGTAATAGTAAAGTCATCGTAAATTGAAATGATTTGTTACAAGTCCTATCAAAATATGATTGCTTCTGTGATTTTTACAATAAGTTGAATTTAAAATATTTTAAATTCTTTGTTGACAAGAAAGTACTTAAGTACTTTTAATCGGCTAAATTTTGGTAATACCGTCGCTGTATTAAGTTAAAAGTCGATTGTTTTGCTTTTAATTAAGTCTTGTGATGGTATTTATGATTTAGTTCAAATCAGTAATGAAAATGTAAAATAATTGTTTAGTTCTTAAATAAATGCAAATTATAAAGTGCTTTTTTATTCCTTATTATTTAAAAATATTTTTTGATGTAGGTACTATATAGAGATCTGGCGGTATTCAACTTTAAAACGACAGTCTTTTGAACATTCCCTCATTGAGACGAGGACATGGAAAAAATAAGTAGGACTGAACTTTTACTATTATCCTATTGTTTGCACAACTCATTGCTTCCTTATTTAGTATGTGTAAGAAGAGAAGGAGTTTCTCTTAAGTGGAATACCGCGAACATGCTTGACTTTTTTAGAGCAGAGCTATGCAGAACTGCTAGTATTGTACAAGCCACTTATCAAATCACCCGAACATAACTAGTTGATGTATAAAATGGAAGAGGTAATATGATTCACGTTTTATAAAATTAAATGGTGCAAGAAATAAAATACATAACGTAATTAATTATTATTTATTCAACATAGTGTAGAGGTGGTTACAATCGGTTAGTCTCGTAAGCCTGCACAACCTCGCACACAAGATTAAATACAAAACATAAACTTTACTCGAACATTATAAAAATAGCTATGCGTCATTTTACAATGTACAAAGATTTACGCTACGTTACATACAGACCGCCTCGCGAGCGGTAGCTTGCACCACATCACAGACGCAGCTTTGTTTATTATTATTACCAACAATGGCGCCTTTCGTTGTATGTTTAGATTTTAGAGATATTTAATTTTCTAGAAAATCATATCACTTAGGTATATAGATATACTATAGACAAAAAAAAACAAAAACATTCAAATATTTCGAAGCGTCTAGTTTATATCTAACAGAATATTTATATCAAGATTGCAAAATGCAGAGGATTCTAATTTTCATAAAGTTTAACAAATTTATACAGAACAATGGCGTTACGGAATTATCAACGGGTAAAAAGATTTGGCACTTAATATTTCATGATTAAAATACAAAAAAGTTTTGCTAAATACCTCTAAAATGCAAACATACGTACAATTCAGGTATATTTGCTGAAAGTTAAATATTATCATAGCTTAGTCTAGTCAAATGTTTGAAGTAACAAAGTCAGAGTCGTCCCGTATTAGCTAGATCGAAAGTTCATTTTAAATTTTTTTTTTTAGGTTAACTCTGTAAAAAATAATATTTCAATAGGAATAATCGGTTTGTCAAATAGTTAAAATAACAACTTACATTTAAATACCAATTGCTATCCATATTTAGTTTTGTCTTGTCATTATCTACAGAATAAAATGAAAATTGTATAATATTGCCTAACAGATTAAAATTTCATTGGAAATATGTCTCTATATATCTATGGGCGGCTGGATAGGAACTAATGTTTAAAAAAATATATAAATAATTACGAGCAGGAATCAGAGCTATTGAATTAGATGTATGCATAATTTTTGCCATCTTAACTAGGAAATATCTAAACATTACTAAAATGTGTTTTTCCTAATACATTTAAAAAGAGAATTACAGTAAAATTTAATTACTGTTATTTTTAGAATAAATGTAAAACAAACGACCGTACGACACCAATACGCGAACGACCCTGACCACACGTTCAAATATTACAACGAAACAACAAAAAGACGCTCAATCGTTGTTTACATCTGTGACAATAAGAAAAACTTAAATATGATTATTGCTTAATTTATTACTTGGAAAAATATCATAATAGTAAACGGGAAGAATTGAGTTAGTATATGGGGAATCGTGCGTTATAACATCCTATAGTAAAAAGTATTTGAACATGAAACCTTCAACTACTTAACATTAAATTGTTATTAAATTCAAACATGTTGGCGGCTCAGAACATCGCAAAAGTCGCTGCGCAGGAGTAGCGGGGTAACGGGATGCGGGGGAGGGCACTGCGCACTGACCTTGAGCCGCCAAAACGATTGAAACGGCCTATACAATTTATATTACAATTACGTTCTTCAGTCGTCAACCTACCGAAAAACTATGTACACATTTACATGGGAATTACAAAGATTTACATACAAAAACTTTATATAAATAAAATTTCTTATAAACTAATGAATACATAAAAATATATATTTATTTATAGACGAGAAGTTAAGACACATTTTACCATACTTACTAAAGTGATTTGAAAGTTCATCGAATTATTATAAGAAAGTGAAATTATTGCCAAATTATAAAAATACTGGTCTTATATAAATTATTTAAGTTCGGACAAGATATATGTCATTTTATACTCGAACCTCTATTAAACTTAAATATTAAAAAATTGTCTGAGCTTATGCAAAATAAAGAGAAATTTAACAATGAGCTAACAACAGACATTAGATAATTACAAAACCTAAACTAATGAAAGTTATCAGAGATCATGACATGGAAGAAAAATAATAAGTAAGATTGAAAAACATAGATGTATATTCAAAATACAACAATGAATAACATTTATTTATTTCTATCATATTTGCGTCCGATCAAAATTACGCAATGATTCATGTTTTATAAAATTAAATGAATAAATGATAAGCTACTATTAATTTACACATTTAGTAAAAAATAATAAGTATAAAAACTATGAAAGTATATATTTTCTAACAATAAAAAAAAACGTTACACCATTTATATTCATGAATATTTGTATGATGAACTTTGACAGTTAAAAAATTAAAAAACATGCTAAATACTACAAATAATTATTATACCAATACTATTAAAATGTCTATTGATGAAGTACTTTCTAATTTTGCAAAATAAAAAAAATACCTTTGCACCTTGTTATTTACTTAATAATACTTAACAATAATATTTCAAAAAAGACTAATAATTTGTTGCGTAACGGAACGTAAGTGACCATAGAGTATGTAATGTTTCAAACATGTCAGAGTTCTTCATACAAAAAATGTTTACTACTGTAGAGGCAGTAATTTTTTTTTAATTGAGCGACCCAGGGTACACAACGTATGACACTTCGGGAGCTTATTATAATTATTATGCCTATATATCACGCAAGGATAATATCGAATACAATCGATATATTGTGTTATCTGAATGGTCCATTCATTAGTACTATGAATCGAAACATCCAGTAGCTGAACAATACTGGATCATGGAAGAATAAAATACTTTAGTACGATGACGTCACAGCTTATAGCGTACTAATGAGTTTACATCGTAATTTGTTGAATTAATGAATCGATACTAATAAACATATAAATGATTCGCTTCACTGAACAATGTGCAAGTGAATCGAAGTAAAAGTGTTATATTTTAAAAGAAAGAAGAAAATACAAAATTAAATTACAAAGAAGTATTGTAGTGTGTACGCACCTTTATACGCAATAATTACAATAAAATAACATTTTAACACTTTGTGGTTGTATCGATTCGATGGCAAAAATGTTATGACTTGTAAATCTTTAGACCGACACAATGATGTCGGCGAAAGAAGTGTCGAAATCTAATACCGTCATAAGTGTCGGCGTTATCTGACGCAGTATTGTCGCCTGATGTTATGCAGTGTCGGAATGTGTGACGTCACAGCGTCCTTGTGGTGACGTCACTGGTCCCACTCGCCGTCGCTGTCGGCATCGGTATCGTCAGAGTCGGATGAGTGTATGGCGCGGTTACGTTCGTCCAGCGCCCGCGCTAGTGCTTCGGCCAGGCCGCACGAACGCACTTGGGCTTCGGGCTTCGCCCTCTCGCCCGAGCTGCTTGTAGAACGAGATACCTGGAAGAAGATATTATGTCATTATGTCTATTATGGAACATTGTCGGGGTAGAAGTTGTGAATAAATTGATTAATTTATTTGTTTTGTTACCGATTTTAAATCGATGCCGCGTCTGATTTCGCTCAGCAGATTGCTTCTGTTGTCTTCGTTCAACGATGTCTTGGAGCCGACCTCCACATGCTGGGGATTATAAACCAATAATTAAATAATACTTGTAGTAAAAAATAATAAGAAAAATAGTCTGTTTTAAAATAAAAAAAATAGAATTTCTTAACTCACCCTAAGCTGTTTGTTGCCGCTACGTATGCTCTCCATGAGGGCGGCGCGGGGGTCTGGCGCGGCGGGGGATGCGGGGGTGGGTGCGGACGCG
>NW_013530612.1:1603132-1650428 GCF_000836235.2 Papilio xuthus | reverse complement strand
GGGGGGAGCGGGCGGCGCGGGGGGCGCTGACTGCGGCGCAGGGGAACGAATCGAATCTGAAAATATAAACAAATATATTAATAAATCTCAATTTAACGATAAAGGTTATAGTCTCATTCATGCAACAGTTTTTATCAATACCAATGCGACTACAGCTGTATAAAAAGACATGGATTTACTTTTGTTGTGTCGAGGTGCGTCGTGCAGGTCGTCTTTGACGGCGTTGATGCCGCCGTGCGAGTTGATAAAGTCATATACAAACTCCATAGTGTCGTGATCCTGCAGCTGAGTCTCCGATATGCCCGCCTTTGAGAAGAATGATCGCATCTCTTCTTCAGGTAAGTCCACATCGAAGCCTGTCCCATAAAATACAACAATATTAATTATTTAGTTAATTTGTTGAATTTCGTGGTATCTTAAAGCAAATCTCACCTTTGTTAGCATCCCAGCCGACGTGGGATATGTGCTGGAAGTCTTTCGGGGAGCCGATGTCAGCTTTTGTTAGTTTCCTACCTTTAGGCTTTTTGCTTTTCAAAGTATAATTTCCACCTGTAATAAAGTACAACATTAACATATTATAACATCATTTTAATGGATTGATTTATAACGCAATTTTAATCACCAAGACGCTTAAATGTAGTTATCTTACGAAAAAAAAAAACAAAAGAAAGCATTGCAGTGTCATCTTCCTTTATAAAGGATTTTTTGTGTTACTAAAACAAATAAATGTACTTAACATTTTACTATACAAAGTTATACTAGACCCGGATTAGATTTGTAAACCTATGCATTAGTGAGGTCAACTTGCCTGAGAAGGAAGGTGCTTTAACAGGCTGTGGTGTGGGCAGGGGAGCTTGCAGGGGAGGCTGCAGAGGGACTGGCATTGGCGGAGCGACGCCGTTGTGTCGAACTGATCGCTGTGACGTCGTGCTGTTCATGCGGGCCGCCATCATTGATTTTTGCCGTCGTTCTGTAACGTATACACGGTAATTAAAAAAGAAAATAGTAGAACCTTAAGACAAGATATTTCTTGTTGTGAAACGTTTATCAGCTGATACTCAGTTTTAGCATTTTCTGCACTATGGGCGAAATTTTTACGGCGCCTGTCTTTTTTTTGCTTCGGGTGAAACCTCCCAAAGATAGAGTACCGCAGGCACCCTTTTATATCCGACTCTGGCGCCTGCGGTGACCCCTTGTGCGTGGCGCCCTGGGCGGTAGCCCTACCTAGTCCTACCCATCGCTACTGCTGATCTTTAATTCAAAATATATACCTTGTAGAAATATTAATGTCATTATTGATGTTTGTATGTATATTTTGATTGATTTTTAAATGTATTTCGGCGGTTTTAATATTGATATTATGATGATGATATGTTTGGAAACCTATATTGACATTTGTTTTTACGTAGGCATTTTATAATCGTACGATGATGTATATATCAGGAGCTCGGCAGTAGCACAACAGCGTGCGCGTGTTTATGTATGAGATATTTGTTAGTAAACAGTTGTGTATTATTATGCGAGCTATCGAAAACAACGATCGATGAAATCACAGTATTATAAAATTCAAATTAACAATGAATGAACAATACTATTGCTTGTTTTTAAGAAAACCCAAAAAAATTACGATTACGAAGTACAATTACTTCATTTTAATCGTTGTTTCTTTATCGACTACAAAAAGTATAATAGTATACTAACTTTATGGTGGCTCGGATTTAGCTGAGACCGCGTGTCTGTGCACGAAAAGTCTCATGAGGTTCCTCATATATCTAAATTTATTTTTTGCTTCTTTTATACTTTTAGTTCATCAATATAGACACTTACCTTGTCGTCTCTGTTTCCGTAATTCGATCTTCTCGATAAGCGTGTCTTTAAGTATTTTCGCTTCATCTTCGTTGGCGAAATTGAACGCGGTCATATAGTCCTGAAATTTATAATTTCATATGTTACATGACAAAATTTCAACAATCTTATTGCTGACATATGAAAAGTAGTGTACGTGTAATTTTTTTTTTAAATATTGATGTTTAGAGATCTCAAATATATTGACATCCGTCTGATACTTTCTTAAAAATAGAGAAAACAATATGTATCAAGAGCTTTGATTATAATTTTTTGTCTATAAAAGTTGTCAATAGAATTGTGCAGAACAACTTTCAATACTTTCTTAATCAGTATGTTGATCTATAAATTTAACTCCGGATCACCGGTTTTATATTATTGGATGTTGTTATGAGCATAAATGGCAAATAAAACTTTCCTATTTAAATCGCTTTACAGTTCAAAAACATATAAATATAATTCAATGATTCTAGTAAGATTTTTGCGTTGAGCGCATATCTCGTTGCATCTATAAATTATAACAGAAGTGTATATGTCGTAAATATATATGACATCAAATTTTCCTCGTCTCTCTTTCCTTAAATTGTGATATTAGGATATGCAGTTGTACCATAAAGCACAATTGAATTTATTAAGATTTGGTGGCAGTAGTAGTACCACAGCATTTGAGGTTTGAGGTCGTCGAGAATCTATTACTGGTTGTCGCCCGCGACTCCTAAGTGTTCTTTTAGACTATGTTCTATATTTGTGCCAAATTTCATCAAAATCCGCTGATCTATTTTGGAGATACCTTCAAACATACATCCATCCATCTAAGCTTTAGCATTTATAATATTAATAAAAAGTGAGATTAAGCAATATCCTTAATGGTATGTTATAATATAAGAGATATATAATGACGTATTAGTTGTATGTGCATTGCTCATAGGATCAAAGAGTCATCTAATATCATAATGAACTGTAGACAAAGTAATGTGTACGAGACGAGCATATTTTTGCATTGTACTGTCAGCACACCAAAACTGATTTACATAACAGCTCTGGTGTGACGTAAGCGTCGCCTGTCCATCGCAGGCGGCGCAGGCGAAGAATTAGAAAGCTCGACTCAAATGAGCTGTTACGTTCAGTCAGACTGATGAAAACAATGAACAGCCGATCCGACCCGAGCACTGCTCATTCTTGCGATAGATTGCGTAACGAGGAACGTCGGTGGCTTTTTTTGTTTTTAAATCGACTCTCGACGTCTCGATGCTGATCACACGCCCATAGTTTATAGATGAATCATTGGATAATAGTTGATTGATAATATAAGAATAAGGTTACGACGATGAATGGTGGCGTTAGTAGGGCACACAGCATGCTCACATGTTTATATGTTGTGATATTTATTAAAGGAAAGTAATAAGAAAACGTAGTTTTAATACGATAGAAGCCAATAATTTGTCGTCAATTAAAAAGGTCTGTATGTAAGTCACGGTAGAAAGAGACAACCATATTTTGATAATACTTCAAAATGTAATGTCCCATCGAAAAGTGGCGGATGTGAACTCAATTGATGGATGGATGTCACCCCGCCGGAAGGAACTGACCTTGTTCGATTTCATGTGAAAGGGGCATTAACACGTCGCAGACAGATTAAGCAATTACTTTGTGCTATTAAAATTTTGCACGAACGTTGTATAATTATAAAGAAATGTGTGTAACTAGAGCATTTAAGTAATGATAGATTAATTGAACGAGTTCGGTACGGCATTTTTAAAAGTGATCGTTTTTAGGGTACAGTTGAAACAAAGTATTAAGCCCACTATACATTCAGTTTTTACTGTACAGTTAAACTGTACAATTGTTAGTTTTGCTTACACTCTTTCAGTTAAAACTGTGCATTTAATATATAAGGTGTAGTGGGCTTTATAGTAAAAGAAACATTTTTAAATTCCTTCGGCAAACAGCGAAGTGACAACATTGTAATTATATTTGGATTTAAAAATGTTCTTAACAACATTGACCTTTCAACCACAACGTGTATCTTGGAAAACTAGCAGGCTTTTTATTTAACTTCCTTCTTTATCTGTATGTTCCGCTTTCTCACTGGAAGTTGTATTACATATCCATGGCAATCGTATCACGTATTAAAAGGTGATGTAATTCAATTGCTTTCTACATAAAGAAGGCATGGCGTGCTACACATACGTCTATAACATATTATATTAAAGCTTATGCTGTTTATTAGATTTACATTCTATTTTAGAAATAATAGTATACTTCAAAAATAAAATATAGATATAAATAGATCTATATGCAACCACAACCTTACCTATCGTGCTAATATTATAAATGCGAATGTTTGGATGGATGTTTGTAAGAAGGTATGTCCAAAACGGCTCAACGTATCTTACGACATTTCGCATAGATGTAGAACATAGTTCGGTTTAGGCTACTAATTAAGTTATTTTTTTAAATCCACGCAAACGGAATCCGGCTCGACAGCTAATATATAATTTAAACATAACTATCTCAAGCATGGGGAAAGGCTTAGATAAACAAAACACACTATTTCTCATTTAGAAGCCTACAGTCGGAATGTTTACACAGGGTGTTTAACTGTCAAGCCTTGACCAGTATCAAAAGACTGTTGTGTACATTCTTATAAATACGTTGAAAAACAATTTACGAATAAAATACAAAGATAGGCCTATAATAATTGAACGATAAGATATGACAAGACTAACGTCAAGAAAGACTTTTGAAAAAACGAGAAACCGGAGTGGGTTGCACACAAGGTTTGTATAATCTTGACTGTAATCTTATATCTTACTATCTCGCATCTCAATGAAATCTGGCATACATATAGAACATAGTCTGGAAGAATCCATAAGCTACTATTTTTTTTTAATTCTGCGCGGACGGAGTCGCAGGCGGCAGCTAATTACTTGTAATCTTTTGTCAACGTTTATTCAAATCAACAGCTGGTACGGCAAATTCCGTTATATCAGAAACTGATTTTTATATATTCAGTGAATATTGTCACCATTAATATGTCATTAGCATAATTTAACTGGAGAAAGTCTTGTATAATATTGGAAATATAGTTATTTAAATAAATATGGTAATTAATTTACCAATGGATATTTATGACGGTCTTTTTATTGTTTTAATATTAACAATTTTCCTATCTATATATGTCTATATACTTGCTACAGATAATTACGACAAAAGTTCTAGGACAATGATTCGAGAGTCCGATTTATAATTATTTGAATCTCTTTAGGTCAATATAAAAGTTACTTACCTCTGCTTCAAACGTGTGTAAATAAGGTCTGGGGCTTTTGTATTCTATCTGGAGGTAGACTTCGTGTTCCCATATCATAGCCTTGCGGTACAGGCAATAGATACGGAAGAAGTAGGACCGCCTGCCGTTGTCCTTGATAAGGCACAGTACACCGGTGTCCTTTTTCTTCCATTCTGAATGCGCGGGACCTTCTGTCGTGAACAGTTGGACGACGGCAGTCGCTAAGCTCTGCGGATAAAACAAATCTTTTATTCCCTTAAAATTAGTTACCTTATCTACGAATACGGAACTTTTTATTACTGTTTGATATTTAACGAAGAAATATCTGCAAGGATCTGAATTAAATGTGAAAAAAAGATATTATATGTAACAACTATTTTAAAATGTTTCGCCAATTAAATCACCCACGATTAAAATCATTTGTCAGTTTTTATATACACATGATTAAAGCTTCAATGCCATAAATGTTTAATAACTGGATATATCGAATTAGATAAAACATATCTTTAAAAGAATTAGCGTAACGGCGTACTTATTATGTCCGGCTCATATCGTAAGTAGTTCCGGACGGCCGCAGGAAATGAATGATTGAAAAGGAAATTCGAAAACGAAGCGAGTTAGCGTCCTGTTTCATCGTATTAGGGCATTTGAATAGATACGCAATATCTTACTAATATTATAAATGCGAGAATTTTTGGATATTGACATAAAAATACAAAGTGTGAAAGAACTCAGAGGCTACTAATTAATTTTTTTATTAATCCCGCACTGATGGAATCACGAGCGACAGCTTGAAATTGATAAAGAATTAGATTGATAGAAATAAACATAAAAAAAGACAATCTTTAATATTTTTTGTAAACAACAATGAACATAAACAATTACTTTGATATAATACAATATGCAGAGTCACATATTATGTAACTATTGGAGTTCATTGTGCTTACTGTAATATTATTAACAGAAATAAATAGGGGTAATTATAGTGTTCAATAATGTTCATACACATGTTGTGGTAACACAATCACTTGGAATAGTCTGAAAGTTGTACTTAAACCCTTTTGAATAAAATTGATAAAAATATCTTGAATACAGTTATTTCATGTTAATCGGACCCTTATTTATTATGTTTATTTAAAAAATATAAGTAATATTAAAAGGATAATTTGAATTTTGAAGGTGATTTTAAAGCCTGTGAGTCATAAATGGAATTTGTAGGCACCGTGGTATTATTCAATCTTACTAATATTATAATTGTTAATGTCTGGATGTATGGATGGATGTTTGTTTGAAGTTAACTCCAGAATGACTAAACAGATCTTGATGAAATTTGGACTAGATGTAGATTATATGCTACTAATTAAGTTTTTATTTTAATGCAGCGCGGACGGAGTTGCGGGCGACAGCTAGTTTTATTAATAAAATAATGTAATCATGAACTTTAACACTTTCAGAGCAGCTACATTTTTTATGTAATTTCTATGTATGAAAGAGAAGTTGCTAGATGAGACTGTAGCAGTGAGTGTGTTAATCTTTGTAAGGCTGTAAACTGAATGTTGTTATACAAGATGGAGAAGTTTTAAAGCAGGATTTAAATTCATTGACACTTTCACTGCACATAGCTATGCATTTGCATGCATATATAGAGAGAAATTGCTTTGATACCATCTCTGGATATATTTACATAACACATCATAAAACTTGTTTTTATATAATTTTATTGTTTTTAGAGATTTAATAACCATTTATTATACATTTCTGAGTAAGTCTTATTGAAATTGAATGAATCTATTGATGTGATTATCACTTTTGATTTATAAAGTGAATAGACTAGATCTAATGTTTGAGAACAGATGTTATCAAAATACAATCAGGGAGTGATATTGGAACTCCAAAAAGTGCTTATATTACTAATAATATATATGTTTGGATGTATGGAATGATGTTTGTTGGCAGGTATCTCCAGAGTGGTTCGACAGATCTAAATAAAGATTAGTACAGATATTGAACATACACTGGAAGAACACATAGGTTACTTTCTAAGTTTTTTTTAATACCTCATGGGCAATCTCTGGTGACATGTAGTCATATATTTTAAATAAAAAAAATATTTTAATGAAACAGCCCATCATATTAGTAACACTTTTCATTCTATTCAGAACAAATAAGTCAGCCAATAGGTCCAATATGTCCCAAGGTTGGAAACATTAAATAAAGGTCAAAGCCCAGTTTACTTTCAGATACTACTTTAGAAAATTGTTTTAGTTGATAACCTTTTTGGACAGACTATTGATAATGAACTCATAGTTTTCTTTAGCTCATAGACCCTTCTTATGTATATCTAAAAAGGGCTATTTTAAAATAATATATATATAAGTAAAATTATATGCTGCACAGTGTTTGGAGATAAAAAAACAACATCGACAAGCTGAATATCTCCAAATTATTTAGCACACATATCAGCTGACCAGCTGCCAGTGTGCAACTACATATAATAATAATATAATAATAATATTTGACGACTGAATGAAAAATCCACTGATGCGTTTTCTTTACAAAAATTTGCCCATTGACAATAAGTCTAAAACCACAAACAAATACACATAACAATAACATAACCAATGTCTCCAATCAATAATAACTATTTACAGGGGTTACATTCAGAAAATGCTACAGTTGCGAAAACTAGAAAGTATGTGGGATAGAAAATTTTATAAATCTTTGGGTTTAATTCCTAGATTTTGTAAGAAAGTTAATTTAAGATGTTGTATAGGTACTCAGACTTGTTTGCTAAATAAACAGTAACTAATAAAAGGTGGATTTTATTAATCCATATACAGAAATTTACAATAAGGCAAATTTTTATATCATTAATTTAATTGGTTGCCCTTTCATTTATCTTACATCAGTCAGTTAACACCTTAAAATTCAAATGTTAAATTAATTATTTTTAAGTTACACATACTATATTAGTTCCATTTTGAACTTAAATTATCTGTTAAAGTGTCGAGTGAAATGATAGTTTAATTAAATTAAAATTGTTTGAGAAAATATTATAGATAGTACAATAGAATGTGAAATATGTGGCCTTCAGTGTTTTCTTGACTTTTGTTAGTTATAATTGCACCAATTAAAGTACATTTTTAACTGTGCACCAATTGTAAGAAATAATTTATTCAAGTACATTTGCTTATTCTGTTAAAGAATTTTGTTTTCTTTTAAGTATTATTCGGTTTCATTTCATAAAATCAAGTATTTTAAAATGTTCAGTGATTTAGAAACTTTTTCAAACAAATAAATCAAGTTTTATCTAAAACGTAAACGCTTATCGTGTCCGTATCATCGAAATTCTTCGATACTGGTAGAGATAATGGTTAATCTATTGACTGAATCACGAGGAAGGACGCGGTACATATTGACCTACCTGGCACTTAGGACCGATGAGGCTGAACACCTGCTCGTTCTCGTCCCGCGACAACAGGGTGCTAGGCCTGTGTTCTCCCCTCGGCATCCTTCCCATTGACTTTTAAATGCACTCATAAAAACACTATAAACAGCCACGATAAAAACGATCAGTCATAGCGGTCTCCCAACATTTTGACTTTAAAACACTTTTTATTTTACGTTCGCGATTGACTCTAAACAGCAAAAAGAGCATTTCTCACGACACGGAAATGATCATTTCACGTTTAAACGAGATAAACTTGGAAAAATCACAAATTACTTTCTCTACATCCGTACGTGAAACATCAATCATCAGACTAATGTTGCCAGTTGCCACAAGTTGCCACACGCGAAATTCCTTGATGACTGGTTGTCAAATACCTTTCTCGTGCGTTTCGTTTTACGGTAGGAATTAAAAAAATTCTTAGATTTCCCTACTTTTTGAAATAATTAAAATATGAATGGTAAAATCTAAACAACAATAATTTACGCCTATGATTTTTTTTTGTTTCAAATCATTTCGGCAATGAGCACTTTACCTTGACATTTCTTTCATTCTCTTTTGCTTTAAGTCAACAAAGGCAATGATTCAATAGAAAATTTTGGCAGCAGAATTGCACGGTAGTTATTAACACTGGTCGACAATGTTTTTTCTGAGATGTTTTTATCACATAACAACAAATATTAATAACTGTGTACTGAGACGCAATTTCACGTCCATAATTCTGAGGGGATTACGCATTTCCATTTGGCGCGGTCGCTGCACACCTCTCATTGCATCAATTCTTCGAGCATATGCATGCTCACCATAAATCATTCCAATATTAAATAAAAAGGTAAAATAATATAAATAAAACGAAAGTATATGTTTTGTGATATTCATATATTTGTAACAAATCAAATACAAAAACCTTTCAAACACGTTTGCGATTTCAAATTATTTAATCGTGAAAGTGTAGAATCATGTTGAAATACAAAATTTAATATTTTTACACAAAAGAAAATGCCTGCTAAAATAACCGCTTCCGATTATTTTTGTTTAGAATTTAAGGATCCTTTGTTAATTAAACAAAAACTTTTTGAGTATTGAAGTTAAGCATTTAGGTACTAGTGTTCAATTTTAAACAAGGCAAATAAACTTACAGTCAATAAAATATTAAGAAATCGTAAGTTAAAAGAGGTTGTAATTTACTTGAAAATTTTAATACATTTACTTTAAGCAATTATCATAATTCACTGTAACTATAAATTACAAAAAAAATATAAACAATTTCTCATATACATTTTCAAAACATACATAGACAAAAAAAACTATTTATCCTATTGAAATAACAACAAAACTCATATTTATTAAACATCATGAGATCTAACAAAATATTACATAATACGGTTTACGAACGCAGCTAAATTCAAAGCAACTGGTGGATGAGTTCTCAGAGGGCCAAGTACGAGAACGTTTTCTTAACTTAAAATATGTATAAAAAAATTGTGCAGCACCCCTACCGCGCGAAAGATACATTAGCAAATGTCATACTTTCGACATTTTGTCGATGACATTACGATGGCGTGTGTCTCAAATATTCGTGGTAGGCTCTCTGGTTTCAAAAGAGATAACTTATTGATGTGTACGTTTCGCCGGCGCGAACTCATCTTGATAAGTTCTATTGCCGTGTTACTTGCAGTAAAATAAATTATTATATTATGTTTTATTTTACAAAAATTTTCGACAATGGAAACTAACAGGTACTAACCATCTTATCACATCGGTTATTCAATGTAAAAAGTTTAATTGAAAATCAAAATAGTTTACATATTATATCGGACAGTCGGAAAATAAAGTTGTTTAAAAAAATTAAACTTTAAATCAACAAATAAATCGTAGTTCTAAGTTAAGACATTCAGTGCTTTACAATGACATAACTACTTTGCCATATCTCATTATTACAGATATGTACAATTTATTCGATTAAAAGCTTATTTTTCTCCTAAACCATCATATAAAGGTACAAAACTTAATTCACGCAATTATTTTAAACCTGTACCTATCCTTGTTCTAATTTCTCTAAATGGACACATATCTAATTCCAAAAATTCCTACATAGCTTTATATCTAAATACAATTATACAATGGCGCAAAAAGTCAGCTAATTTGAAATAATTTAATAGAAAGAAGAAAGAATCTCCTTGAAAAAAATCTAATAAAACGGAATATAGTGGGAACACCACTAAATATGGATTTGTCTATGGTCGAAATTACAAAGATAAGAAAGAATTATCTTATAAAATATATTTTAGACTTTTTTTTAAATACAACATTGGATTTCCAAAATTAATGATAATTCACGTAAATCTTTTTGAGTCATTAAAGATATTCGCAGACTATAGCCGACTCTTCAAAAAGCAAATTAACGGTTTCCCTCTCATCTACACCAAGTATATATGAATGTATGATTGTAGTCGATTCTTTTTATATTTAAGGCTTACAAAGATGTTTTGAACTCCCAAGTCTATGGTAAGAATATATTAGCAGCTATTTATTTTTAAAATTATTTTCTTCTTAGCACTGAATTTAAGGTAGATTATGAATGTTTACTTGCTTTAATTAATAATTGACATGTTTTATAATGTCTTAATTTATACATAAGCGACTAAGCACTTAATAGTATAAAATTTATTAATCAATCACTGGTTATTGGTATAAATATTATGCACGATTCACAATGCATCATTGTTGTATGTAAAATTGTTCGATTACATTTGATTCCCTTATGGTCAATTTGACCATATAGCTTTCGCAATCATCCAACATTTAAATAAGCATTTGTAGCTTTGTAAACTTCTAAAAATATAATACCAAGGCTGTGGGGATAAAACTTAAAAAAAATGATGAAGGTTAAACTTACTACCTTTTATTATTTTACATACAAAGTACTCTGTCGACTGTAGTCTTAGCAACGACTTCTGTCAAATTTTACTCAAATGAAAAAAGGATACAGTTCTTTTTTTAAATCGCTCGGATGATGCATAATAACTGACAGATGACAGCAAATAAAAAATTACATGAAATACTTAAGACAATTGTCTGTTTCTACAGCTATTTAGCATAGCCTAAAAATTACAGGAAAATATAATTAAACAACGACTTAACATAACAAAGATTCGATGTTTTTCGCCAAGGAGTCTTGTTGAGTTATACAAAACATAAAATAGAACACAAACTTTTCGTACACATTCACAACCAAGGTAAAACAATTGCTTCGATGCTTCGCATATCACCATTTCCTAAGTTAATAGCCTCGTCATTTATGAAAAAAAAATCTTGACGCTCTAACAAACATCGCAGTTCACATTGAAGCAAATTAAATTAATTGATATATCATTTAGAACACTTAATTTCTTTAACACTAAATAGCATCTTTAAAGGTATAGCTAAATTAAATGTGAAAATGTCGTACTTTTAATGCTTTACTTTGTGTCATTGCCAGCAGAATTTATAAATGTTTTCAAAAGTAATTAAAAAGTAGTTTAAAAAAAATATCATAGACAAAAATTCCTTATTTATAAAACGTCATATTTTTTATTCAAAAACTTTTTTAAGAACTTCTGTACGTCATTATTTAGTACAAATAAAATTACACATAGCCTTTAAAAACTATCATAATTAGAGCTACATTTGTACACTATACCTTCCTACAAAAAGGTGGGCCTACACTAAGTTCAGTGCTTAGGGTTTCTATTTACCTTTTTGAGATTACTTTTACTTTGGGCATGTCCAGTGGTCTGCGACCTTATGCGAGGCAGCTCAACTGCAATTACTTTTACTTGCTTGATCGTCTTTGGACGTTTCGAGATCATTCTTTGACGTGCTCGGCTGTGGGTGCTCTGGATCTGGAAATAATAAAATTTGCAATAAAATAATATAGTCTACGTCAATCATATCACGTGGGCGACTATCGTTATTCTCTTTGTATACGTAACTAGTTTTTACTACTGAAACACCTGCGCAAAATTGTATTATAATCCATCATTCATTCTTTTTGAAAAACGGACTTAATAGGAGAAGGAATGTAATTGGATATGATTTACAATCTCCTTTATCTTACTAATCTTACTAATATTATAAATGTGAATGTTTGGATGGATGTTTGTTTGAAGGTATCTGCAGAACGGCTGAACGAATCTCTATGAAATTTCGCATACATATAGAACATAGTATGAAAGAACACAGGCCCTAATGAAGTTTTTTTTTAATTCCGCACGGAAGGTGTCGCAGGTGACAGCCAGTTCAACATCAAAAGTCAAGGTTACTTGATCATTGACTTTAGAATAATCAAGTCAATACATATTCGTCAACATTAGGCCATGTGGACAAGTTGTTTGTCTCAGCGTTGACCGATAAGCTACAGATTAGTGCGGTGACGCAAGACAGAGATGATTACGTTCGGTTTACGTCGCTAAATGTTATTTCAGTATCGGCTATTTACGCACATATACGCGTCCATACATCGATATCTTTAACATTTTGTATATTCCTTAAATAATATACCGTAACTAAGATGACAGACAAAAATCGATTCTTTTAAATCCTACAATTACTTTAATTTCTTTGATTTAAACGTTAATTTAAAAGGTCTTGCATACAAAATGTAGCAACTTAGAAATATCGTAAACACATTTAAGCACACTACATTAAAAAGTAAAGGCCATAAATGCCAGTATTAATATAAAATAATCATAATACATAGATTAGATAAGACATTTAATTAAAATTATTTGCAAGGATTGTATGCAGTGCTCTTATTGATTGACCGACCAATAGAAAAAAACCGTAAATCAAAGTCTCATTAGTTGACTGTGGAAATCAATTGTAATAATATTAACTCTCGCTATTTAAATATAAATTCATGGTTACGATAATTCACAATTTAAACAACAAAGAAATTCCATTCGTCAAAAAATCAAAAATAATCTTGCTTAAATTTTACTATTATTATAAATGTGAATATTTAGATGAATGTATGGATGGATGTTTGAAGGTATCTCCAGAACGGCTGAACGGATTTCCATGAAAATTGACATGCATATAGAACATTATCTGGAAGAACACATAGGCTACTAATTATGTTTGTTGAACAGCTAGTAAAAATATAAATACTATGCTATAAATTTATAGAAAAAAACTATCAACCTATTTATGTAAACATTGTGTAGCGAGACACACGGTCGATTTGATTGGACCCGTTATATATCTCATGGGAACTATTGACCTGATTAAGCCGCGTAAATAAGGGCTCATTTTATACAAACGCGCCGCTTTGGAGTCAACATATAACAGAATCAACGATGCTATAATCAATCTACTGTGATTATATGTTCCCAGTACAAACACAACTATGTAAGTTTGATGTATATATACTGAATAAATAATGTAAAGGGAGATTGCATCCATTTAATGATTCCCTGGGGGGATTAAAGTAAGATATCGAATTATACAAAATATACTCTAAAGAACTATAAGTAATTCCGACGAGGTTAGTCTAATTCTAGAATTTCCACGTGACACAGTACGTAAGGGAGCGTGCTATAGCTCAATTTGTCGCGGCATTCAAGCACGCGTTTGTCACGGCCCGATAGAGAAAAGGTTGGTTTTGTTAATTTCCGCCCGACCCTAATTGTTTAACCGAAATGAGTCAGACCAACACAATAAAGAGCTTCAATATCTTAATACTAAACTAATAAAGGCTGTGAGTTTATCCAGTTTTGATTCAACTATAAACCATTCTAACAATATATGGTCGTTAAAGTCAATCTCAGTCTGTATTTCAGCACGTGGTGGCAATCGTAATCAAAACATTTTGAGCTTACGAGTTTAAAAAGTTTCATCGCTTAAGTTGTTGACATTTTTTCGGTTTATAAGTGGATGACCTAGAGAAGATGACGTAGTTCACTAACTGTTGAAAATAACCGCGGAATGAAAACAGGAAATACATTTCTATTAAAAATAAGATTTTTTTTTGCAATACCAGTAGTGGCCAGCTGTTGCAACCGAGAGGGCAGGTCCGCCGTCGTCATCTCGGCGCCCTGGGGGTGCAGTATATCAGGCATGGCATTTCTCCTTCCCGTCCGGCCCGTCTCCAAGAACTCGCGAGGCACCTCCTCACTGTTCCTGTCCTGCATTATTGCCATCATTCTCAGCACTGTAATGTCATAAAAATCTAAATTAACGTATTAGTAAACAAAGTTGACGGTGACAGCCTTATCGTGATCAATACAGTCGTTAAACAATTATCTGTTGTATCTATGATATTGAATTATTAATCTATGGTTACGTCCACTTTTAGCGCCATTATGATATTGACAGATACAAGAGTATTGCTTTGTTTAAGTACAGTCGAAACGAAAATAGTCAATTTTATATTCTTTAACCGAAAATATAACTAAATTAAAGTTTAAAATAATAAGTATTAATCATTCATTGGGTATTTAGGTCAACAAACGCATTGCACTGTAATTATCACGCAATTTGTCCATTATCTTTAAAACATTTTCATGTCTCCTATATAACAATGTTTCGAATTATTTCGATTGCA
Source organism: Papilio xuthus (assembly GCF_000836235.2). Lineage (NCBI taxonomy): Eukaryota > Metazoa > Arthropoda > Insecta > Lepidoptera > Papilionidae > Papilio > Papilio xuthus. Next base: position 1,635,260 of record NW_013530612.1, on the reverse strand, counting down.
CCATAATTTTCTATTTGCTAAAATTGATAGCAATAATAACTAAGTACTAACAGAACTAATAACTATCTCTAAAACACACAAACATGAGTTAGCTTTCGCCTCTACTAATTGTAAAAATTGTACGTTCTATTTCTAAAGAGTATTATGATAATACGTATGTCCACTTTTACGAAACTCATTAGGTTCGGTGATGATAGACCGCGCAATATACCAAGCCATACCTACATTATCTTTAATTACTGGGTCACGTCCACTTTACGTCACCGTTGCCTTGACACAGCCAACGATTATACATTATTCTATTAAATATGTTTGTACGGACATTCGTATTGTCATTAAAATAGTGGTTAAAAGGAAACTGCTCGAAAGAATTTGTATAAAATTAGAGATAGAAAACTCCGGAAATCTTAAACTTTTGGGAAATCGGTAGTACGATACGATATTTGCCAGATTTTTTAAAAACGCACCTTAAAATGTAAAAAGCAAATAAGATTAGCTCATTTTCAATACAATCAATAATTAAGTAATATTACACGTCGTCATTTCTATGATACCTTTGTAACACAGGCATGTTATCTTGTGTAATCAATGAAAGGAGTACTAAACGATGCATAGAATAACAATGATAAACGAGATAGTTTTATCCTCAGGGGAGCCGTAAAAATACGTTCGGTACGTACGTAGCACGACATTCATTACGATAGTAGCCGACTACCAATATACCTTTTAATAAGATTAAAATATCTCTACAAGAATAATTCTCTAATAATTTTTGTAATGGATTCATAATAATGCGGTAATAGATATTAATATATAGTCTAAGAAAATTTATTACAGAAAACTGATGTTTTTTTTTCTTAATGTTTCTTATTACTACATAGATATTGATAGTACACAGGGAAGATACCTGCAAATTTCAATCCCATCAACAATGATTTTAAGTATTGTTTTAAAGTTTTACGGACAAAAATCTACATTCCCTAACGCAAAAAACTAAACTATTATCTAAGACCCAGAGTTTCATACTTTATGCTGAATATTCGTACAGAATGACAAAAGTTCACTGTACGATAGCGCAACAACGATTCGAATATTTTGTCTGATGATTAGGGTTGCCACATCAGTATCGTTTCTACAACGTCGCCAGTGTTTTGATTGGCATCCCTACTGATAATGCAAGTGTATGCATTGAATGTATATTAAATAATACAAAGTGTGGCGTTTTGCCATGAGTATTTAGCAAAGGACGTAATCACTCCGTCTGCCATCATTGTTATGTTAATGTTCACATCAAAGCGTTTCCTTTCAAATCTGATTATAATTGCCTCACAATGAAGCAGTGACGCAAAACGTTCGTCTTATGTTCACACAATCAATGTATCTAGATTATAACATGTTAGGTAATTATTCTCAGTGCAAATTTACAAACCACGCAAAAGAAAATACTCACACATTGTGTTCGAATGGAGTCTACTATGTAAATAGGTGCTAAATGTGCATGGAAATAATTAAATCTATTTTTTGCTAGTATTTTGCAGAGTGAAAGTTAATACTAAAAAAAAGAACTGAAATTGAAATAGATAACATTGAAGGCCAAATACAAGACAAATAAGGTACAATAGTATGGCAACAAAAAATACAATATAACAAAAAAGTAAATACTATTGTTCCACATAGTGATAGTAGGTATTTAAACTTTAACAATGTTGAGTTGAGTTTTTTATCAAACCAATAGCCAAGTGTCAAATACTCCCAAGTTCAGTTTAGAATATGCAATACCAAAATTAAATACACTGATATTAAACTAAATATTACATGCATATTATAAGTTTCCGATATGATATCCACTTTCAAAGTTTCTGTTAAATGATTATACACCAATGGAAATCAAGTACACATAGTGAGATATAACTTATAGAAAATGCTATTTTGTGATAAAATAAAGATAGTGGTATTGATGCCAAATGCAAACATTAAATTGCTTTAAAATTGCATCTTCTAGAAAAGATTGGCAGGTAAAAAACAAGAAACTTTAAGAATAGATGGGCTAGTAGAGTAAGAGATTTAAAAAAAACCTACTCAAACATAATATTCAAGCAGTGCGTAGATATAATTTGGTTACTAATAGCTTAGTATAGAATATATGATTGATTTATGATTTTTTCCCATGTATGTTAACACTATAGTGCAAATATAGAACCAAATAAAGAAATAAATGAATAAAAGAATGTCTATGTACCATTTCATTCCAAAGTTCCTCAGCCATGTGGTAATGTGGCTCCGTAAAGATGGAGTTAAGTGTTCATCACTCTAATCATCATGCACCTTACATCCTGGATCAATGCAAGTTATTTGTTAGTAAATCACACACTCTCGTTAGAACGCAACTATAACTGAAATAAGTGCTCATTTGAAGGCTCCATACAATATAGCACATATGGCAAAACATAATAAACAATGAGATGGATTGTGTGAAGGTGACACTAACCTTTATTGTGGCAAGATTTATTTTTTGAAGAAAAACAAAAAACAAAGTTTAAAATTATTTTATAGTGATATATTTTTATAAAGTTGTATGTATGGTATAATATACAAAATGTACATAAGGGTTAACTAAAAGGAAGACTGCTAAAATGGTGAATGAAAAATTGGTTTGGAAAACAACAATATAAGCGTAAAACTTGTGTGGTAGAAGATAAGGTATTTGCCATGTCATCAATGAAAAGGGGATTTAAGCAATAGTTGTGCTGAAAGTTTCCTTGTAATAGCCACTAACAATGTAGATTCGTAACAATGATTTTGACGCTTTATTGGATATGATATTTTAATTTATTTTTAAGTTAGTTTTAGTAAAATCATAAAAATAAATCGATGGGAATGTTGTTCACTTCAAGTTTTACTGAATGTCTATTAAATTGAAATGGAACCATCATAATGAGTTTGATCAGAAGCAATCTAAACTAAAAGTAGGTCTTCAAGCAATTCGTTTCCCGAGCTCTGTGCCGATAGCGGCGAAGCACCATCATGCGGGCCTTCGCTTACCTGACCGACTCTTCATACGATGAGCTCTCAGGCGCTTAGGTACGCGACCAGCGCGCACTCCAGACATTTTTAAAATAACTCAGTTACAAAGCCAATTAAAACAGAAATATTAATAACTTTAACACCAATTACCGTTTTTAATTAATATAACCAGTTTTATTTTTCAATATCGTACTCACAATCACGTTATTTTCATCCGTTTCACTAGATGTAATTTCACTTAAATAGATGTATAATATTTACAATGTGAAACGTTGTTGCACCGAATTTATTAATAAGAGAATTAACTTGAATTACAATGATCGTAAACAACTACTTTTTTAGAAGAAAAGATAATTATTCTCCAAATCTAAAGAAAAATAGTGACAGATGAAGGGAACTATCTAAAATCTAGACAAGACAAGATAAAGACAGAGAATTTGAAATGAAATGGAAAAGTGACATGGATGAATGTGTTACCATTACCAAACAAGGAGTTTGCTTGTCAAAGATTTCATTAAAATTCGTAAAGTTTTTGTTATACTGTTACCGTGTTTTTAACCTCAGATAAATTAAAATTGTGTTTTATATCTATTAAGTTCAGACTTGAGTTGTGCTTAAGTGATGTGGATGTAGTTTTTGCATCTATTGTTTTTTGTTATGTAACTGCATGTAAATTTGACAGATGTCAAGCTAACCAGCTGATTAAGTGAACCTGTCCTTGTTTTATTACATTTTTATGTAATTTACAATAATTACATTCAAGGTACCGGTCGTTTTATACCAATAAGTTTGTTGTAAATTGCTTATTTTTTTAGTTTCAAACGCTTAAAACACACACTTTTTTCAAAGATGCTGAGGAAAGTGGCGATAGGGACTACTGGAGTGATCGCTCTTATACCGACAGTTAGTGCCGCGACTCCTTTGCAAGAAAAACCAGGAGAACCGTTAAAACCGCCACCAATGAGACCCTCTGATCTTCCAATTTATGAAGCGCCGCATGCCGAATATGGAGAGTATGTATTTTCAGTATTAAAACCTAATAAATAATTTTGTAAACAGCAAGTAATGTTTTGTTTCTATTACAGATATGTTCATTCATTATCTGACTCTAATAAGAGCAGCTACTTAAGATCAGTGCTACAACCACCAGTTCGTGCTGTGCGAGAGACCGCAGAAATTGGCATAGCTCATAGTGAATCTGTCTTGCATACAGTACAAGATAATTACCATGAGTTTAGAGACCGATCTGATTGTAAGACTTTTTTTCTTTAGATTGAGCATTTACCAATTTTACTAAAAACGAAACAAACACAATATCTCTAGTAGAGTTCTTGCATTACATATAATTACTAATCATTAGTCTTCATTTACAGGGATTGTAAAATATTTAAGAGAGGAAGATAACAAGGATATACGGTATGGAGCTGTTGTAATGGGTGGCTTAACTGGATTTATATTTGGGCTTAGAGGAGGTTTTATTAGAGTAAGTAATGGCAATTTCTTTATTCTATCTATGATGTTAAACATTGTAACATAATGTGAACTTATAGCATAACATATTTTAAATCAGTCAACATTCTAATTATTATTTTTTTAAGATAAAATAAACTTTCTTATTTCAGAGGGTATTTTATGCGGGTATTGGTACAACAGCAATGGGAGCAATCTGCTTCCCTGAAGAGACAAAGGAATTAGCTAAGAATAATGGGGCCTTAGCCAAACAATATATCAATATTGCTTACAACTTCCTTTATGGTGGTTAGTATTATTTATTATCAATCAAAAAACAGAAATGAATACTGTATATTACAATTTTAATGTATAATTCAATCACCAGTGAAACCAGGAGACCCACAACTGGAAGTAAAATTCCCCGACTTGTCTTTGCCCAAAAGTTTCTCTGAATTTGTTGACTTGACAGTTTCATTAGCTGTGTCAGCCAAACAGGCCATTATGCCACCTCCTTCAAAGGACACAGCTGATGATAAGCCATCAGAAAGTAAAGAATAGGTATAAAATGGATCAGTTAGCTGAGAATGCACAATTTCTAACCTTCCTGCTTATTTCCCTTTTTCCTGTTGCTTATAATATACATCCTTGTTGTTTTTAATGCCTATGGTTTTAAAAAAAATTCTTATACATAATAATCTCAAGTCCTTAAATAAACACCTCAGGCTTTGTATGTTCTATTTTTATGCTTTTGCTTATTTATGCTTTATATAGTATGGTGTTTTCTTTTTATTTTGCTTGTATCATCTTTATTATTCTGGGATTTTTGAATTTATATTTTTTTTATATCATTTCATGCTTTTAAGCAACATACTGTTTTTATTTTTAATAATTTATAACAAATCATAAGTTGTTTTTTCAGATTTTCGTGAAAATAAAGTAGAAAATCGAAGTATGTAAAGTGAGTATATATCATTGTTAACATTAAAAAAAATTGTGACAAAATATACCAAGTACTTGATTATTATAAAATTTTAATAGTGATCCTGAGAATTTTGCAGGATAAAAATTCACTGTTTATTCATTATATTTCAAAAATATATTCATCCGAAATATATACAAGATATGTTGTAGAACAATAGTACTTTTACAAAAAAATTGCAAATTTATTTTTTCTCTTAAATGACGATAATATTTGAGATGTTTTTTTTTCAGAAATTGTGAAGAATTAAAACATATTGCTGTCCTCAACACTACTTATTTATTTCTGTGTAATGAAATGATATACAAAGTTATTCAAAACCATTTGTAATTATATAATGCAGTTTTCAAAAGCATTAATTAAATTATGAATACAACTTATGCGAAAATCATTTCCTCCCTGCGCTTTTTAGTGACAACAGTCCCGGGTTTGTGTTGAGCCTCTGGATGGTTCATTAATTCAGGAGGACAAGTGGAAACCGAGCTGGAGAGTAACACTTGCTTAAGATCATAGAACACCATAGAGTCTTCCTTAGTTACAAAAGATATCGCTTTTCCAGTTTTACCAGCACGACCCGTACGACCGATACGATGTGTATAATCTTCGATAGTTTTTGCCATATCATAGTTTATTACTATACTGACGTCCTTAATATCAATACCTCGACCAGCAACATCTGTTGCCACCAGTATGTCTTTAGAACCATTTTTAAGACTAGCCAATGCAAAATCACGCTGTTCTTGACCTTTACCACCGTGCAATGTACAGGCATTGAATCCCAGCTTTTCGAGGCCCTTTGCAAGCACATCGGCTCCTTTTTTCTGGTTTACGAATATGATGATTGGCGGTTCGACGCCACGCTGTAGTATCTCTGTTAATTTCCTACGCTTCTCACTCTCTCCAATCATGAACACTACCTGTTCAGTTCTGTCAACCGGTTTGCCTACTGATCCAATGTAAACAATTGCTGGTCTCCTCAAATAACTCCTTGCTAAACGTTCTACAGCTGGAGGCATAGTTGCTGTGAACATCACAGTTTGTCTATACTTCTTTTTCGTATTATAATTTGCCAGTAGGACTGCGGCATCCTCAGCTGCATCTGTATCGGGCTTGATGTTAGATACAGGCATATATTCTAGGATCTTTTGCACATCTGGCTCAAAACCCATGTCAATCATACGATCGGCTTCATCAAGAACAACATAAGTGCAACGGTTTAGAACTAAGTACCTATTCTCTAATACATCAATTAAACGACCTGGCGTGGCAATTACAATTTCGCAACCCAATCTTAGTTTAAATCCTTGTTCCTCTCGGGATAGACCACCCACAACCACCACAGATGTAATACCAAGTGGGATGCCAAATTTATTTGTTTCCTCTTCTATCTGTTGGGCTAACTCACGAGTCGGAGCTAAAATAATTGCATAAGGTCCTTGATCAGCATCTTCCATTCGCTCACTTTTTGGTAAAGACTGTATCCAAGTAAGAAGAGGTATAAGGAATGCAAGCGTTTTTCCAGAACCTGTTTCAGCAACACCAATGATATCACGGTTTTGTAATCCAATAGGGATAGCTTGTCTTTGAATAGGTGTAGGACTTTTGTAGCCAACTTTATTAATAATTTCCATTATATCTTGATGGAAGCCTGCTTCCTTCCAAGATCTTATAGGATTAGGAATTTTCCCACCTTTGATAGTGATATTATAATCCTCTCTGAATATGCGCCAATCTCTTTCTGTCATTTCATCTTGATCTTTTTCAGACCAGTGCCTGTCATCCCACTTCTGTTTGTCTTCCTTCTTTTTAACCTTCTTTAATCTCAACTTTTCTTGTTCCTTCTCTAATTCAGTTCTGCGTTTCTCCAACAGGTTTCCGTAGAACTTGCTATGGTCTTTTTTCTGTGCTTTAATATCAATTCCTGCAATATGTCCACGCCCAAAAAATTGTACTTGATGTCTTTCTTTATACAAAACATTGTAATCATTGGAAGTGTCTTCTGAAGCATCCCAGTCAAAAACAAATTTTCTGTCATTAAGCCTTCGAACTCTGCGCTTCTTTTTTACTATACCTAAGTATCGTGCCTTGATGGCTTCTTCTTCTCTTTCCTTATCTTTATTTTTGGATACATCATCATTTTTATCTTTTTTGTCATCTCTTCTATCAGATGCATTTTTCCGCTCTTCATATTTACGTTCCCTTTCTCTCTCACGTTCTTTTTCTCTTTCCTCCCTATACTTCCTATCCTCCTCTTTTTTAGAAGGCACAGAGGGTCCAGTGAGATCGATTGTTGTTATGGTAGGTCTTTCAACATTGGCTTTCATAGCTTCCACTTGTTCACGTCTCCTTTCCAGAGCTAAAGCAGCTCTCTGCTCCTTTGTTAGAAAAACAGGTTTACTTCTAGCCTCCTCCTCTGCTTTCTTTTTAGCAAGAAGTTCTTCCAGTGATAATGGTTCCTTTTTTACAGGTTTTGTTTCTTCTTCCACTACCTCAGGCTTATCTTCGCTTTGTTCTTTATCGTCATCTTTCTTATTCTTGGCTTTGTCATCGTAGCGCTTTTCCTTTTCATATTTTTCTTTGCCATCACGTTTCTTTGGACTTCGAGACCGCCCGCGTTCTCTGCGAGATGGACTTTTAGAACGATCACGATCTTTACGAGGACTTCTGGAACGATCCCTTTCCTTTCTCTGAGGACTACGCGATCTATCTCGCTCCTTCCGTGGACTTCTTGATCTCTCTCGTCGTTTAATTTTGTCCCGGTAAAATTCACGATCGTCGTGTCGATCTCTTTCTCGTCTTTCTCTAGAGCGTGATCGCCTCCGCTCTGGGCTTCTATCCCGTGCCATAATTAATTACATAAAATATGTACTTTTCCTTTTACATGAGTAATATAAAATTGTAAAAGTTATTTATTTCATGAAATACGTAAAATCAGAATCAGACCACAACAATATATGATTTAACAGATAACAGTAAGATAACAGATTAAATTTTAATTCAGTTGTACAGACTAGTGTCGTTTCCTTTTTGATCAATCTTAATTTTTTCTTAAAATCTTCTACTCTTTATTTCATAGTTGTTGAGTGACACTTGGTTGACACGATGCTATGTCAGCTGTCACTGTCAGTTGCTTGCCAAGTAATGTTTGCCAATGTTTGCATTGGATTGCATGTTATGATGTCTTTATATTATGAAATGCATAACTTCTAAGTGATAAGTTTTATTATAATTGTAAGATTGACAGTTAACTAATGATTATTACTGTTATGGATACATATTTAAAATTTAAAACATTCGTAACCTCTACGGCTCTAGCTGTTGGTTTCGCCGGTGCAACTTTGCTTTTATTTAAATATAAACTAAGAAAAAGAAATGCAGTCGATGCTCTTAACTACTTAACAATCAGAACTGTAATCACAGAAGAGTCCTGCAATGAAGTGATAAATGAATTACGCAGGTAAAATAATCTAAGTCAGTTTGGTTTTTCTTTATTTTAAGTTAAAAAAATAATGTGTATAATGAAAATTTTAAAATTTGTTTTAGGAGAATAGGACTCCATAAAGCCGTTGGCTTTGATTGTGAATGGGTTACAAACCTGGGTAGAAGGCAACCTGTTGCTTTGGTTCAGCTCTCTTCTTTTGATGGTTATTGTGGTTTGTTCAGACTTAGCCATTTAAAGACTATACCCAACTCTTTAAAAGTAAGGACATTTCTATTAAATTGTTGTTTTATAAAGTATGTTTAAAACTTTCAACAAGAAAAAAAAATAACATGAAAAGTATAAATGCCATTAAACAATATTTATTACTCAAAAATATGGTTTATTATTCAATTTCAATATCTGATATTTAATTTGAAGATCTAATAATGAGCAAGGAGTAAAATCATCTCTGTTACCAAATGATGCAAAAAACTTTATGGAGTAAAAAATTATAATATTTTTTAAATAATGTCTTCCAGGAGCTTTTAGAAGATGAGAATATATTCAAAGTAGGTGTAGCACCATTTGATGATGCAAAATATTTATTAAATGATTATTCAGTATCACTGAAGTCTACTTTGGATATACGACACATTGTGGAACTCACTGGTCATACTCCAGGTGGTTTAGCTTTCTTGGCTTTATCACAACTCAATGTTATTTTAGACAAGAGTTGGAGGGTAAGTAAAACAAATAAGAAAAACGATATATAAATTCTAAGCTGTATGTCATAAACTTATAATAATGCCATCCATATCATTGTAAATAAAAACTTTTTCTCAGACATGACATCCCTAACAGTAGCATTTACATAGTTTTGGTCAAGATAGTAAATAAGCTATTTTATTACAGAAAATATTTATAATTATACTTCTTACTAATATTATTAATGCAAAAGTTTAGATTGATGGATGGATGGATGTTTCTTTGAAAGTATCACCAGAACTGCTAAACAGATCTTTGGCATAACATAGTCTGGAAGAACACATAGGCTTCTTATTATTTCTTTTTTATTCCGCGCGGATGGAGTCACAGGCACCCACTATTATGTTTAAAACATTTTCAAAGGTAGTAAAAAATTTTGTAACAGTCTTTTGTTTTCAGGTGCGCTGCAGCAACTGGGAAGTTGATGAGTTAACGCAAACACAAATTAATTATGCAGCAGCTGATGCTCATGTAGCTATTAAGATATTTGTTTACCTTATAAACAAGAAGTATGGCTCAGTATGGAGTTGGTTGGATAACTCAAGTAATAATGAAGTTTGGCATAGTATAAATAATATCTGCTGGAAGTATTCTGATATTGGCTTTAAAAATAAACAAACATCTAAATTGGGCACTGAAATGTATGTATTTAATAAAAAATTATATCTTACTTTGAATAACAATTAACAATGACTATTTGGCACTGGCAACACCATCAATGTGGAATTAAAAAAAACTAATATATAAGCTATGTTTTCTTCCAGGCTATGTTCTACATCTGTGTCAAATTTCATCAAGACCAGTTGAGCGGTTCCAAAGATACATTGTAACAAACATCCATCCAAAATTTCGTATTTATTATATTATATCAATACGATAATGTACACTTACAATAAAGAAATTTTTAAATGAAATCAAATATTTAATAGATATTACAAACAAAGGTCACAGAAATCAGCCGCCCAATTATTAAATAAGATTTATGAAAAAAACAGGGATAAAATATGTGAGTGCTGTTGTTGTTGCGTTAAAAAAATATATATCTTGCTTTTGGCTTTAATTCAGAGTACAAGTAGACACAGCTAAAGCAAAAAAATGTACTGTAGCATTTTTACTATATAACGGAAAATATGTTAAATCAAATAATAAAAAAAATCTTCTTTCTCTTATTAATTAATTAATTAGGAACAGCTTAATTTACGTATAATGGTCCGGTGACGTCACCAACTAGTTTCGACCTGTCAGGGGTCCATCTTCTAGTGTTTATTTTGGGTCAATCGCGATCGCGTTGCGTCTCGCTCAAAGACCATACGTGAGATAAGCCTTTCCTAATGAAATTCTTGTAATGTCTCATGAAAGTTTAAACAATTTAATTAATAGGCTATTGCACTATGAAATTATATTTTGAAGTTGTAGTTATATTTTTTGCAGGAAAAAAGAAAAAGAAGGTAAATTAACCAAGGAGGCTGTAGTAAGCAAACGTTACCCGCACGCGACGCGGTCCAAGCCGCTATACCACAATTGTTTCTTGGTGGCGCCGGATGGAGAGTTGTTATGCACTTGTGACACCAAAAAGGCTGAATGGTAAGACATTAAATTGATCTTTGGCTATAATTTGAAATAATTTATTAAAATTAAAAAAAAAATTATTTGTTTTATGTCATGTTACTAAAATGGACCAAAAGATGGCGTCCTAAGGAATAAGCTATGTATATTGTGTTTTGCGGTTTTATACACAACAAAATTATAAATTGTAAAGTAAATTTAGATCAACAAATAAGTGAAAATTAGTCATCATGTTCTATAATAAATTGCAAATATCGTATAAAATTGTTAGAAAGTTACCTAAAATACGGTACGATTTAATATTTAAACTTTGCTAGCAATTTAATTAGTGTCATGTTTAAAGGTACGTAGATAAAGAATTAGCAGATGTGGTGAAGGAGGATCCACTCACAGTACGTCTGCGTTTTGAGCCTTCTGGCCGCTCCGTGGGAGAGGTGGGCAGATATTACCAACTTACTAAGGAAAACAAATGCGTTGTTTGCGGCGGCGATAACTCTTATATACGAAAAAATGTCGTGCCCAGAGAATACAGGAAATATTTTCCAGGTAAGTCGCTTGGTTTGTGACAGTTAAGGAAATATTAATAAAAAAAGTTTTTTTTTAATATCTTCTTAATCCTTGGGTCATTTTAAAATGACTTCTATTAGTCAAATCCTTTTGATTTGATACCCATATTAAGGGGATAACAATAATGGCCGCGGACGAGAGCGAAAGCGTGCCCGTGGTCCCGTCCCGATGCGTTGGAGGAACAGAGGGGTTTAGTGGGTATGCCTCCGCTATGGAGGAGAATCCCACATGACTACTGCGTCCCCCCCGGGGCGCGGAGTATGCATAAAGCATTCCCCACAGAAAAAAAAAAAAAGGGGATAAAAATAATGTGTATATCGTTAGGTGAAAACCGAGGAAGCGACCACCTGAACTTTACCCATAGATATCCGCATTCGCAATTGCATACGGAGGAATTTGTTCGACAGACGTTATTGTTGCTAGCTTCTTCCAATGTTAAAAATTATATGTCAGAATCTATTTTTTGAAATGGCGGCCATCTTGGATATATTTGTAGTCTACTATTCCAACCTTTTCGTTTGCTTATCCGTGTGGTAACTAAGTGCGAACACGCGAATATTTAGAAATAAAAACAAAATTAATTACACTACAAAAAACTCATGACGTATTTTTTTAATCGATAACCTACCTAACCTTTTTGATAAAGCGTTAGAAATAGCCAGTAACATAAAGCTAAGTTTGTGTCATCTAATATTTTTGTAGGTATAAAGAGCTGGGTAATATCCATGCGTCATGCGGTTTTATAATTATCATTTTACAGCTTTAATTTGCGGGAAACGCTAACAATAGTGAGAAATCTATATCTGCTTATAAAATATTTTATTAGCAATTATTTAAACAATTTAGCATAAATTTAATTCGATCGCTAGAATAATAATAATTCAGCGTCTTGGATACGTGGCGTCAATCGGCTGGAGGGGTCTTTCTATGTATTATGCCTTATTATTAACTTATAAAGCGAGATATTTTACGCCCAGTTTGTCTTATCATTCTAATCGTATTTTCCCTTAGGGTTATAAAATGGATCGGGATTTTTAAGTTTTTTAAATTGACACTGTTATGTTTTTTTTTGTGTTGAATAGAAATAATGAAGGACCACTCGTCACACGACGTGGTGCTTCTATGCACGGGCTGCCATCAGCGCAGCAACATGCGCGACCAGGCGGTGCGCGAGCGGCTCGCCGAGCAGTGCGACGCGCCGCTCGCCTCGCACACCGATAACAAATTCAAAGAGGACGCCGACTGCAAGTTAGTGCCTTTCATTCTGAATCACCGTCTCCTTGTTCTTTCTCCACTCTACGTCATAAATAATTTTTGTTCCTCCAAAAAAATCTTACTAATATTATAAATGCGAATGTTTAGATGGATAGATGTTTGTTAAAAGGTATTTCCAGAAGGGCTCAACGGATCTCGGTGATAGATTTAAGACGTAGTTTGGAAGACTCACGGTCGACTACTTCACAAAAAAAAAATGTTTTACGTATTCTTACGGAAAAACACATGAGTATATGGCGGGATTTGAACCCGGGATTTGCAGATTACAAGTCAAGTGCTTAACCACTGAGCCATTGACGCTATTTGGTATATGATAAATATATGTTAAACAGAAAAGTTCGTTCCGCCGCTCGCGCTCTGCTTTATCAATCGCGGAAACACGTTCTACCAGACGAGAGGAGGAAGGAACTGGAACAAATAATATTACGTCATTTCCCGCAACATGGACACATCACACAGGAACTTCTGCAAGACGCGGCGGATATGCAAGTCGTGTAAGTTTTCTTTACAACCTTTACACTTACACGTGTTTTTTTTTAAACGCGTGTAAGTGTAACTCGCGTTTAAATGTTTATAGAAATGATAACTTGTACCCTTTGATCTAAGACCGGATATTCGGCGATTGACCGTTAGATTTATCATTGACATGGTTTAATATATGACGTCTTATTCAGACAATTTTTTTTACTAGAAATTATGATGCGTACAATTATCGCAGATAAGTATTTACTCGAGCGATTATGTTTGTATGAAGAAAATAATGTATTATATGAAGTTTTGTTTTTTTTTAATCATAAGATGGCAAACGAACGTGCGGCCACTTGAAATCGCTGTAATAGCTAAGTAACCGTTGCCCATAGACATACGCAATTGCATGCGTTGCCTACCTTTAATCGACGGAGGAGAGGATGCACAGAAAGAAAATATTATTCCCTTCCCATGCATCCTCTCATCCGGAAAGTCCACTTCCACTTCCCATCCTTACCTTATAAGAAACCTTATAAGAGGACTAAATTAGGGCTCCGGGACGCACACTCATCAGACTACGAGCGGAATTGCTTCCACATGACGCGTATCTTCTGTGTGGTCGTGGTATTTCACCGGGCGAGCCGGGACAATTCGTACGAAGATGTTAAAGCAGGCTCTACCAATGTAAACCATTGTATTGTAATTGTGTGTGACAGGTTTGAGAATATAGACTACGAGTCGCACGGACATAAAGTGGTGGAGTACTTCCTGCAGCACGAGGGTCTGCTGCGGCTGGAGCGGGTCTGGCGGCAGCACTTCCTGGCCTCCATGCGTCCGCAACATATGCCGCAGCTCTGGTCGATCGATCACAACGAGCAGAGGTCATTGTCATTTTTCGCATCTTTTTTAGAGCTTTTTAGATCTAAATCCGTCAACTAAACTTCAGTATTACGGCGTTATAAACTTTACATTCCAATTACTACTACATACTAATATTATAAATGCGAATGTTTTGATGGATGGATGTTTTTTTTGAAGATATCTCCAGAATGTCTGAACGGGTCTCGATGAATATGGCATACATAGTCTGGAAAATCACATAGAGTACAAGGTTTTTTTTAAATTCTGAGTGGATGGAGTCACATGTGAAAGTTATTTTCCTATATAGTAATATATATTAATTACTTTTATTTCAGGTTAAAAATACGATTAGAAGAAGGTCGCCTTTCTGAGGAAGATGCAAAACTTTTGGGACTTTGAATATTGTGAACGGCACGTGGTCATATATGAGGAGAGAGAACACCTGCGCTGTTGTAATTAGCTAGACTTCAAGCGGATGCATAACGTGGATTAAATGTTAACATTTTCTCTATGTTTTGATGTTTTTACTTTGGTTCTGGTTGAGTTTCGTAGTTGTTTACTACACACGTGCTAAGCCCAGCGCCGACGATGTGACGTTGACGTGACGTAACCATATGTCGTTAGGTTCCCGTCACCGTTCCGTTATATGTAATTTGTTGTATATCGTTTTTAAATTTGTAAAATATTAAGGAATGTCAATAAACACAACTTTTAATAAATAATATATTTACTTCAGTGTTTTATTCTTAATTATACAAGTATTATAGTAATCCTTAAAACTATTAATATAACTAATTTAATAAATAACATAAATATTATCTTATATCTTTAAATGAGCAATTCTTGTATATATATATACACAAGAATTGCAATTATATATAATTGCAATCTCGGAATCGGCTCCAACGATTTTCATAAAATTTAGATAAATCGATCTAGCTAGGAATCATTTTTAGGAAATCTCATTTTATTCGTGTTTTATCAATAATCAACTTAAACATAAACTTAACTTTTTGTATCGGTAAGATCGATTTATTACTAATTTGTACTTAAATATAATTTACAAAAAACACAATAAAAAAAAAATACCGGTCATCCAGGTACTCGTATCTGATTAGTTCGTTCCGATTACATTGATAATGGTAATAAGTTCAGTTCAGAAGATATAATGATAATAAGTACAGATCTCTTCTACAATACGTATCATAGAAGAGATCTGAACTTTTCCCTTATAAATTCGGCACAACCTTATCCTTCAACTCAATGTGATTTGGCTGTATACTATGAGCAACAACGAGGTGTCTTTTTAAATTTCCAATTTTTTTAAATTGCTTTGGACAACCAATACAAATATAATTATGTTTCAAATGTGGTGACATTTTTTTTGCAATCATAGATATTGTTGTTAACATAGGATTATTCAGTTTGAGACATTGGTTTACAGAATTTTTATTAGTTTTAGAAACTGACGAGTAATTTCCAAATTTAAAATTATTTGTTTCATTAACATTTCCTTGACTATGGTTACATTGACTTGGATTTTGCTCGGTTTTGATTTGGTTATCGTGAACTATAGAAGTATTGGGTGGCATTTGGTTTGTAGTAGGTGGAGATGGGGTTGCGTTTTTGTTGAAGTCTCTTTTTAGAATTGCATCTGAAAAAGTCGAATAAAAATTAGTTAGTATTATATGCGTAGTTTGAAATTTCTTTAGTTAATACATGAAGCTAAAACCGCTTTTTCATTAAATTATACGAACTGATAAATGTAAGACACAGTAAATTAAATTTGATGTAGAATTGTAAACAATGAATTAATGAATAAAAATAATTGCGTTATTTAAAATAAACATTACATTACATCCCCAACTTAAAAACATAACTTTCTCTTTGGTCTTACTAATGTCAAAATTTTATTTTAAATATCGTAATTAGAAATATCTTTATTATAAATAACTGTGCCTGCGACTTCGTCCCCGCGAAAAACTGTCTTGAACAAACCTCTAGTGTCAAATAATTGCCTTGCACTTAAAAATTTTTTAATGTTTTATCTCTTACTATTGTATATCTCTATGAAAAACAATATTTGTTTTATAAATAGTTTATTAAGAAATATTTTTTGAAATTATATTAAAAAGCCTTTACTCCATATTTTCTCAGCCATATTTTTCCACAGCACGCCGTTCATTTTTTTGCATTGTCGTTTAAAGTTGTACGCGCTTTCCAGGCGCAGAATGCACTTTGCGCAGATCTTGTATGGTAGTCCATCATAAGGGTAAATCTGATTTTAAACAAGCATTTTTAGCATAAAAATTAATCTTATTTATTATCTTACTAATATTATAAATGCGAATGTTTTGATGGATAGATGTTTGTTTGAAGGTATCTTCAGAACGGCTGTATAATAGATGTAGAACGTAGTCTGTTCTTCCAGACACAGGCTAATTAAGTTTTTTTAAACCGCGCGTTGGAATCGCGAGCAACAGTCAGTCATTACTTAAATAAGTTGGTGTGGCAGTTTAAAAAAAATTGTTAAGCTCGTTTGCCGTAACATGACAAGGTTTGCTATTTTTCTCGTTAGGACATACCTAATGCGGTAGATGATTGTAGATGAACGGACCAAATCACTCACGACTCAGTACCAAAAACTATATGATAGTCGGTCGGTGTAGGTCGAGGTAGATTTTAATAATCGACTCCGAAATAACAATAATTGTACAATATAGACATAAGAAATAAGATAACTTTTTGCTTTCGAGAGTATTCATGACTTTATTTTGTAATTTTTTAGTACATTTTGATTGAGATTGTTCTTTTGAAGTCGGTTTTCTTTTGTTCCTATTTTTTATTATTTTTACAGTTAAATACATTTAGATTTATTAATCGGGCAAGTTTTATTAAAAATATTTTAAATTACCTTAATATCGGTTAAATCCATCAACATCTTGGCGTACAGCTTGTTGTTATCGAAAATAGAATTATAATGAATACCGGTTTCTAAGCACACTCTACAATGTTTAGATATTAAAGACATTTCTAATAGGGAATTAAGATAACGTAGAATAAAAGAAACAATTAAAAATATACTTCCACCGTTCACAATGAGAGCGGCAATTGTTGGCCGCTTATGACCACTGTAACGACGCGCTGAAAAAACAAGCTTATATAGGATTTATTCACTCCCCGACTACTTCACCGCACACTATATGCGTATGACCGGATGAACCGATTATCACGTTATTTCCTGTTTATCAGAATTATACATTAGCTTGGGCCTAGTAAAAATACATGTTACAACCGCCTTCGTATTGTATTAAAAATTGGACTAAGATTTAAATCCGCCGAAAATCTCATATTATTTTTAACATAATTGAAGATGACGTTTCAAAGGAGATTGTCACAAATATTCGTGCTACAGCACTATGAATAATCCCAAGATATTCGCCGTCACAAAATGGTGGATTAAATATTTTGTACAATTAATAACGGTATCAAGTGAAAAGGCTT
Source organism: Papilio xuthus (assembly GCF_000836235.2). Taxonomy (NCBI): domain Eukaryota; kingdom Metazoa; phylum Arthropoda; class Insecta; order Lepidoptera; family Papilionidae; genus Papilio; species Papilio xuthus. The sequence goes on along the minus strand of NW_013530612.1, from coordinate 1,617,378 downwards.
GACTTTTAGACTGTCTCACACCTTTTTAATAATAGATGAGCATTCCCGAAACGTTTAACTGCTAACAAGTAATGATTGGGTTAAAAGGATCCTAGATGACTTATTATTTTAATATTTCATCATGAATTTGAATTTTCGCAACTTTTTTTTAAAGAAACTGACAAAGTTGACAATATAGATAGCATATCTGCAACGTGCGACTATGCAATAGTGAGGTACCAGCGCATTTTCTTCCTTTCATGGTGGTAGGCCCAGTAGCTAATTGTCCGAGTACACACTTTCTTGTTCATATTATGTCACAATAGTTTAGCTTTAAATATTGTAAAAAAAATAATTTAGACATTAAAGGCGAGTTTAATTTGAGAGATTTGAAAAAAAAACCCGGGAAAAGAAATATTTTTTAATCTAATCTAAAATAAAGTTGCTTTTACTTTCTTCAAATGCTAATAAACATTTATGAAACAGAGTGAAGACATTTTTATATTCCTCAGAGAATGGCACATTATTTAAACAAGTCATAACTTCAAACAATTGTGAAAGAAATTTGTTCATTTTGGCAAAGTTCGCTTCCTTCATTATTGGCAGAAATTTATTAATGTACATGTTGCGTTGCTTTTCTGTTAAAACACTCTTGTAGGTTTGGAATTTCCAATCTCCATTACATATCTCACATTTGCATACTCGTCCAGTTTTTACAAATGACATGCAATTTTTCACATGTACATCAATATCTAGTATTTGATAATGACCCCTGAAAAGAGAAAAAAGCTTAGAAGCTAAAGAACTTTCCAAGAATAAGTCAATAAAAGTAATAGAAAGATATGAGCACTTAACATTTACATTTTCTTTTTCAATTTGGACACAATTTTTTTTATATACAATTAGCTAGTATTTGTGTGCACTCACAGTGCCCACATGAATCCATCGTTAGTAAAGTACATACTCACATGTAAGAAACGGTCAACTCCGTTCCTTTTTCGATAGGTTGCAATGCTATCAACGCAGCAGTTTTGTTCAAATTTGAAACAATGACATTAGGAGTGCAAGAATGCCGCAATTTTCCGACGAATGGATACCATCCGTGATTTATATGTGGATGAGAGTACGTAATTGATGAATTCCTGTTGCTTACGGTTAAAGTAACTTGTGTGGGTTCAGGATGCAATGCAAAATACATCAGAAGCCGTCCCATAGATTCCCTCGCCATTTTCCTTTCTCCTAATAATCGTGGGAAAAATGTTGGCACTTTTTCTAAATAATAAATTATTATTGCACAGAAGAAACTAGCCACATACATGCTACCATGAACAAACAGCTTATCATCATTGTAAGTAAGAACAGAAAGCTTATTTCCGACATCAAACATTTCCTGCACTGAAGCTGTGGGAATTCTTTTTGACCCTGTACAACGTGAAATTTTATTTATTTCTTCCCAGGACTCACAAAGTTGTACCATTTTAATACCACCTTTGACCATCAATTTTGCCATTGGACTACAAATATGTGCCTCAATTAGTTCCATAATTTGACATTCAATGTTATGAAATTCTTTCAAACAAAGCTTTTTACATTCCTCATCACAGAACATAACAAAACAGCATCTATCACAAGGGATAAGGTTCAATGACATCTTGTGACAGTAGTGGCAAGAAAATGCAACATTTTCTTCATTATTGCAACTTACAAATGATGGTTCCAATGCCAGAAGGGTTCCAACCTTAATGTCTTTTGCTGCAACTATCTTTACAGAAGAATCCTTTTTAACAACTTCAACATTGGCACTAACGCAAGGTATTTGGGCATTTCGTTCTGCACCAAACTTAAAAACGCCAGCGAAATTACTTTTTAATTCTGACATAGCCATTGCTTCAATGTTACTATACATTTTAACAGATGCCATTCTTTTCTTTAATTTTTCAACAATATCTGGTGGACAACCGAGTTGAAAGCAATGTTCTATATCAACTTTACAGGCATTATATTGATTATTGTTTTGAAAAACAGCAGATCTATTGCTGTATGCAAGCTTCATTGCCCTGGAGTTGTGTGGTGCATGCATAAGCGCTGCATTATAGCATTGTAGTGCTTCTTTATGACTTCCCGTTTTAAATGCAATGTTGCCCAAATTACGGTACTCATTAGATTTTTCTTCACATTTATATACATGAGGTACTCGTGGGAACCCATCACTCTTTTCAAGTGCATGAAATGCTGCCATAACCACATCAGCATAGTCATCATTGTCCATTGCTGCATAAATTTCACTTATCAAACCTCTATCCCTTAAGTACTGTTGGTGAGCTGATGGCATACTAAACATCTTGCCTGTAAAAAAAAATATTTACATATTAGACAAATAACTTGCAAAATAAGTATACATTATACATTAATAATACAATTTGGATTGCTGTTTGGAATCATTTTAGAAAAAAGAGATGGCCAGAACTAAAAATTCTTGAAAATCTAAGCTCAAAACCTTAAATTTAGAGTATTTAAAAAAAATATACAAAACTGTAAAACTACAAGAATCACAAACTTTACTACATATATAAAGGAAGAGTTAAGATAGTATTTAAGTAAATAATTAGGTTATACATTATTTATTATTGTAAATATATACTTACAGCAGCAGCGATATCGCTGCTACACCTATATGCTTGTAAATTTCTACTTGTATTTTGAAGGGATATATTTATGCTGATGCAAGTTTCAACATCACATTTTATATTAATATCAAACAATGCAAGTCTATTTAGTGCATAAATACATCTTATTACAACCATCTTGTTTCCACATAATTTTTAAACATTGTTTAATACAATTCCTACAACTTATATCTTTGGAGCAAATAATAAACAATTTTAAACTTACCTTCACGTAAGATGATTATTCAACAGAACAGCAATGTAGTTAAACCAACTTGACCAAAACTTTACTTTTCTTTCAATTTTATTGAGAAACTACACAGTAACATATGTTGGATAAAAGAACTGCGTAGGATAGTCTATAAACGATTAATGTGAAAACCCAAACTTAAGGAAAAATTAAATATGTAGTAAGATAAGACGTAAGACAAGAGTCATAAAGCGCAAACTCGTTATTTGACCATAGATTTCCTTGACGAATACTTTTTTGGAAACTCCTGACCACAGACAAAAATATGAATGTTTTGGATTTTCTGTGGTACATTAAAAATTTAAATTATATACAATAAAGATATTTCTCTCGTTTAGTGTCTGGCAAACATAATTCAAAATGAATTTTATGGATCAATCCGTAAAATGGGCTTTATCTGTATGGTTTCCCTTGGTTCCATGCTCTTTGAGAACAGTATCCAAAGAGCACGCAAAGGTAAAAGTGTCACCAAGTGTCACTGTCCGATGTCCGTTGTCCATGGAAATTTGTGGACAACGTCAACAACAATACGGTTATAAACCAATTTTAAAATATAAAGCCGTTGTAATTTCCTAGTTTCGTTCATGTGGTTATTTATATAATAATAACTACTAGAAAATGACGAATACCAAACAAATCAAAATAACAAAGTTATTCCGAAAAGGTGGTATGTATTTCCATTTAAATTATCCAGTTATTAAAGTGAAAGAAATGTGTAAAGTATAAAGTTTGTATTGTTCATCGTTTTTAGCTACCAAAGCATCCGATGACTGTCAAGAGTTGCAGGAAGAAATACAGGAGTTAGAAAAACAGCTGGGGCAAAAACATTATGAGTTATTTCAGATACAGCGCAATAAGTATAGAAGTAAATCTGCCAAAGTCAATACCTTACCTAAAAAACCCGAAGTTTTTGTTAGACCGCAGGTATTTAAATGTATTTGTTTACCACTCGGATGTTAACATCGAGTATATCCGCAATTTTTAATAAGACTAATAAGATAGTTAAATATTATTAATAAGTCTGTTTCAAATAGATTATTATGCTACAAAATTCAATTGATACAATGAAGAAAAACCTGGAGCTAACATCGATGGTGTCAGGCATGGAGGTGCAGTCTTATGTGTCTGGGGAGCTCTGCTGCATTGTCTATCACTTGCAGCATGATTCTCAACACCAAATTAAACACTGTTTGGAAATTGATATGACCTCTGGTAAGCCTTCTATTTCTACATAACATCATGTTCTCACATTCAGTGCTATTGATTTGTCTGGTGAGTTCACTTTAATATGAAAAACATACAGTGGCATATGTGGTGTTATCTTAAGTCTTTTATTAGTATATTGAATTTACTTTTTGTTATGAATTTAATTTACTTTATTAATTACAAATTTCTTACTGTAAATATACTAGGTAAAAATGAGATTAAAAGAAGTTCATTCCCACTTGGCTTTAATTTCAAAGCCATTATTGATGAGTTTGACAATGTGATGAAACCAGCATGTCTTGGCTCTATAAGAAAAGCTCTTGTTGCATATTATGATAGACTCACACAATTTGATGCTTTAAAGGTGAGATCCAAAATTAATTTTATTGAATTATTATTATTATTATGAAATAAAACTAATTTTGTGATTTGCAGAAATTATTAAATATTGAAGCAAAGTTATTTAAAAAATTAGATTCATCATATATAGAGATATCATTTTTCGCTGAAGCAAATGTGGACAATGAATGTGTTATGATACCTATAGTCCTCATCCTCGACTATGACATCAATGATATAAGGCCTAAAACTTACAGATTCAATGATTCAGGTAAATATTCCATTGTATCTATACATAGACAGGCTATAACCCATGATATTTTGTGCCCATTTGATTCAATGTTCATCAAATTTGACTTTATTTCAACAGATTTGTCGGAGGATATATCGAGTGTTCTTCACACACAATGTACTGTATTCAGAAAGAAAGAGCTTCATAAAGCATTCCGTGATGCATTCATGGATGGTATTGGACCCTACAAGCTGTTGAAACAGGTATTGATATACACAATAATATGCTAAAAAAATTAAATCCTTTCAATTGGCTCAGTGATATATTTATGAATAAACTAGTAGTCGCCCGTGACTCTGGCCGAGTTAAGAAAGAACTTATGAGTTCTATGTCTTACGCTACTTATGCCAAATTTCAAGATCCATTGGGCCGCTCCACCCAGATATACCTTGTAACAAACATCCAATCAAACCTTACAATATTAGTAAGATGTAACAAATCGAGTCTACCTTTGTTATTTTATGTTACTTCATGAGTTTTTCTATGTATTTATAAGTCTGTGTTGTCCAGCATTTATTTTTTGTTTAATAGTGTCTTTGTCTTGCTGTAATTGTAAATTCAAATTTAACAGTTTTTTTTTATAGTGAAGTGTGGTTAAATTATTCAAACTTTCGTGAGATATTATACTAAACTGATATAAAAACGGCTAAACACTCACGAATATTCGTCTTTCGCGGACGCGGCCCATCGGTCACTCCAGTGAGCCAATACCAGTACCACTCATCCTGATGAACCCCCGATGGGCTCGAAACTAGTCGGTGCCGCCACCGGACGAATATATGTGAGTGTTCAGCCGTTTTTAAATATATCAGTGAAGTGTGGTATTTAATTGAACAACTGTAATGTTTTGTTTTCAGCTAACAGTAGATGAACCGAATTATCAGCAACAAAGACGCAAGCGCTTCCGACCCAACAAACACAACCCCCACAATGATGACACTTTTCTACCCGAGGAATGTTCAGACCAGGGTGACAATGATGATGACATTTAATTTATACTGAGACTTTGCCTTGATATTAATTTTGTTAAGTAATATAAAATTTGAAATGTTCACGTTTATAAACATGTAAATATAATTTAATAGATAAACTGATTTTTATTATATCTTGTTTTAGAAATGTGAATTAAACAATTTTCTTCTATGAAACACACGAATTAATCATATTGAAAATAACAAATTAAAAATAAAACATTTGTTTATCAATAAAAATTTATTACAAATAAAAATATAAAAAGGAATTAAAACAGTTCTTCATACACATAAGATTGGGTCTATGGCTACCAAAACTGCTTTTAATTATACCAATATTTGTGCTGCTAATACATAAATATTCTAGATATTTAAATGCACTATATAAGTTAAACTAACTTGTGACTAATAAGTCTATATCTGAAGTTAGCGTCGCGACAGATATATTATTTAAAAGTATAATTTTTAGAAAACTTTTTTTCTTATAAGAGAGTAAGTAATTAAAGGAACTATATATAATTGGCTAACAATCACGGATTTATTCGTTATCGAAATATATGCGTGTTAGCAGATTTTATATAAAATTTTATAATTTTTAATATCTACCCAAAGTTTTTGGAAAGTAATTTTGAAAAGAATAATTTTTTTAACAAACAATGAGTATCCTTTCGCATGTCTAACTTCAGATTATAAACTTGCCATATGAAATAATGTGCATGTAAAATACATATATTATCAAAATTTTCAGTTTTTACATTTGTATTAGAACTCGCACTACCGAATGCTAAATTATATGATATTTAACTGTTTATAACTGATCCAATATTTCAATATAAAAAATAAAATATTGTTATCCCAAAAGTAAATTGTTAATTATCTTAAATTTTAATTATAACAGAGAAATTCATTATATTAACAATTACAATATTCTATCTAACTACCTAAGATAAAGTGCTTTTGCACAGCAGGGAACTTGTCACCTTTAAAATGACATTTAAAGGTATGTTCTACTTTGAGCCAGATTTCTAGTATCCTGGTTACTCACCTCAATAGGATTATGTCTACAACACTGACCAATCACCAACAACTGTCACCTGTACTAATATAAAGAGTGAAGATTTGATTGCTTCTTGAAACTATTGAACAAATTTGAAAAATTCTTGCACTGTTCAAACTACACTATCCCCAGGTGACGTACACTATATTACTAGTTTTTTTTATTTGAAGTTGCGTGCAACCAGTAATACCCCATTAAATGTGGACCAATAGAAATGGCAAGTGCATAGTTCTCTGTTTAATGACTGTTTTGAGGTTATGTATCAAATGTATACAACTTCACTCAAACAGTTAAATTATTGTTTTTTTTTGGACAATTTAATGACATAAATGGCCATGATTTTGACAAGTGATAGTAAGGATTTGTACATCAATAATTTTAAGGACATATTTTTAGTAATCAAATCATTGATTTTAGTTATAACGTAACCAGTTAAAAAAAAATAAACAGTTTCCATTAAAAACATATATTAATTTGATTTATATGAACACATTAGTGTGCAGTTTCAATGTTTTTTTTATAATTACACTTACAGTATTGTTGTAAATTAATATGAATATGAAATGTATTAGATTTTCATACGGTGAATTTCCTCAATATCCTATATCAATATGACCATCCCTCTCATTCTCTCAGGGAAAACGGAGATAGCATTATTGTACATTTACAAGATTCACGTTGAGTTACACCTTTGATAGAAATTGCGTCATAAATGTATAAATCTCGCAATCTTAGTCAACTTTAACCTTTGTAACATATGCAATATTATTTTAAAGTGAATAGGTTTGACTGAGATTTAACTATAAAACTATTAAACTGATTTTAAAAATTTAATCAATAGAGAGCTTGACCAATACATGATTTGTAATTAGTGCAAGATAATAAAGGTTGCGAGACTTCAACAAATACAAATGAATGAAATTCGAGCACATAGAACAGACATACATTAATCTCAACGATTACTTAAGAGTGATGATCACTGGTGTTGGTCAGTGATGGTGATTACTGGTGTGTGGTGATGATCAGAGGCCGCGGTTGGGCAGCGGCTTCACCTTGTAGATGCGCACGAGCCAGTGCTCCGTAGTGTAGGCCTCCTCCAGCACATCCAGGTTGAAATCCTTGTTGCCGATCTCCGCGCCGCGCACGCGGTCGAAGCCCGGGGGACGACCTGCGACATACCAACACTTACTCAATATAACAACGTAAACTACCCACACTAATTTATATCATTTAATACATAAGTTAAAGATGAGTAACAATTAAATAAGATTTATTTAAGTTAAATCCTTATTTGGATTTGATCACGATATTCTGTAAGTCCAATACTATCATTTACCACCCATATTGGTGGGTAGGTACAAATATGTTATCCGCCATTTTGGATTTATTCGTATTCAACCAATATTGGTATACTGACCGCCCTCTGTGTAGACGAGACCGAACTTGTAGTAGCTCATCTTGTACATGAGGCAGTTGAGCAACGTGGGCGCACCGTCAGCATCGACGCGGAACTCTCCCGCCGGCGTGTAGTAGTCAGCCTCGCGGATGTGCGCGCCGCGCTCCGTACTGCCGCCGATGCGCACCATCCACAGGAACTTGTTTATATCTATGAAAAACATAACAATTAAATATCACTTCAACTGCTCAGGCTTAATATTAATGCCAAAATTGCATAAAGACAAGGCTACCTTAACTGGTGGGTACAAGTCAAACTAAATAATGACGGTTCACTAGCGACTGCAAAAATGTCCTAAGACCCTCTTTGTACTGTAGCTGTATTTTCTTTTATGCCATTTTCTATGTTTAAGTTTATTTTTATATATTTTTTAGAATTAAGATTCTAAAGTTTAAGACATGAAACTGGGAGAAATAGGGCAGTGTCAACAAAGGTTGAGTCTGTTAGATAATTTCTTTAGTTTTGACCCAAAAATACTAAAAACTTTTTAATTTCTGATAAAATTATATTTTATTACAAAAAAAAAATTATAACTATTAAAATGTTGTTTTAAAAGATTTAACATTTCCTTACCATCAGAAGAGTAGCCAACCAGTCCACCGAATATAACGAGCACGTAGTCTACGTCGAGCTCTCTCATGATGTCGTATGCGCGCTCCTCGCTGGAGGCCATGGCCTGGCCCACGCGTGAGATGTGTGTGTTGTTCCACGTGTTGTTGTCCACTATCACTGTGCGGTTCGCCATCGCTGTTATCTGGTACCCGTAGTCCCACCACGACATCACCTTCGACTCCTGCACACGGATACAAACGAATACTATAAAAGTAATATATTGTTTTCCATAAATCCATAAAGTAGAAAAAGTGATAAATGCATTAAGATTAATCTAGATAAATAAAAATCTTATTATAAGTAATGGTTTTCTATTCTTATTATCGTGATAACATGTTTTAAAATAAGGTTTTTGAGACCAAAATCCCCATTAAATCCCTGGTAAACGACTGAACTCTAATTCGCCAAATTAGCGAAACGACCGCCGCCCATAGACATACGCAATTGCAGATGTGTTGCTTACCTTGAATCTCTATTTTATCAAAGATAATTATAGAAATGACGATATGTTTTATCCAGAGACTTGGATCTCAGAAACCAATGGTTAGTTGCACACTAAGAAAGTACTATTAAGTATTGCCAGAGCAGTATTATGTAAAGAAAGAATAGAAAAAAAATAGGCGAATTTTAAAACATACCTCAGGTGTATTCATCTTGAGCCAGGTGTACGCCTCACGGAAGTCATCGAATATGATCCTGGCGCCGTCGTGCGCACGCGCAGACAGCACGATGGAGGGGGAGGAGTACGCCTCTGACGTCACCCACGTGCAGTGGAACACGTACGACACCAGCAGGCAGCCCAGCACGCATACAAACAATGTGCCCACCTGCATATCATTCAAAATAAGATTATCCTTTATTTCAGTTGAAAACCTAATTTAGGTAAATATTTAAAAAATCCACACAATACCTTAGTAAAGTTTTATAACTAAAATCTTACCTCGGAGCGGAATACAAAATTGTTCTCGTGTTTCTTTTTCTTTTCATGTTTCTCTACTTTGGGTTCTATATCCTTGACGTGCAGACTGAGCAGACTGGACGCAGCCACGCCGGACACGATGCACATGACCGGAGCCAGCACCAACATAAGCCGGACCATCACACCCTGGATACATCACCAGTGTGTAGATTTAGTTATACTGGTTTTTGTAATAATGTATTATAATTTGTTGGAAGTAATCAGCGATCAAAGTGTATGGATCACATTGCGGAGGCGACGGAGAGTTTCTCGACATCGCCTACTACGCTATCAAGCTTTTTGTAGTCATCATATGAGTCAATATGTCATAATTATCATATCTAATAGTTTATTTATAAGATTTTAATAACAATTAAATAATTATGAGGTTAATACTAATCTTAAGAGTCTGAGACCAAAATGCCCGTTTAAAATAGATTATCTTTGTTTTGTCAAAGATGACAAGGTTGTTTACGACGACGATATGTTTTATACGCAGATTTTGGTCTCAGAAACCAACAATAAGACACTTACCGCAAAGTATATACTGAGCACTCCGTATAGTATGATGAATATGTTGGCATCTGTGAGTTTGCTGAAGCAGAAGTATAATCCAGCGGGGAAGAGGAACACCAACACTTGCAGGTCGAAGTAGAACGAGGACCATGATGTAGGTTGGTGCTCAGACACAGATGCTGAGAAAAATAAAAATTTTATATTAAATTTTAAAAAGCATTTGTTCATTTTTTTTATTAAATTGCAAGCTTTTGTGATTGCCTAATCACCATCATATTAATAGATTTCTGTAAATTAAAAAAGTTCATAGATATACTTACCAATAATAGGAATGTGATTCTTAGCATAAGAAGGATCAAGCAGGGAGTAGAATCTTCCCGTCCATGGTGAAATTTTTCCTGAAAATGAAAAGCATTTAAACTGTTTGTTTCGTAAAATCGTTTTGTAAACTTCAAAAATGAGTTTTTTTTCATACTTGCCAGTATTACCAAAACTAATGATAAAAAAAATGTAGTAAGACACCAAATAAGTAGTACCAACCAGTGACAGTAAGAGCGACCACAGCGGTGCCCAGTGTTGCCAACAATGTAGTAAGCAACGCCCGGAACAGCAGCTCGAAGTTGGCGGGCGAGAGACGCGCACGCAAGTACTGGGCGAACGCATAAAGTTGGCACAGACCGAATGTACCCAGAGCCTGTACAATACATATAAAGAAATTGTATTAATAACTAGCAGGCGCCCGTATCTTTGTCTGTGCGAAATAAAAATAAAACTAGTAATAAATATAGCCTATTCAATACAAACAAACAATCAAATCTTTCATCTTTATAATATCGGTATAGATGATTTTGAAGACACATACAATTTAAGCACTTCTATATAATCAATCACACCTAAATTAAAAAAGTTTACTTTTACTTTTTATATTGACTTCTTGTCCATTTTTAACTTTTATCTTACCTTCTTTTAAACAAGTTTTTAACTCACCAACATATGCTCCGAGCTCTGTACAGGTTGGAAGCCAACAAATGAGATCTGCATTGAAAGTATTGTGCCAACACAATATAACGTGCTATACGCCACATACACACGGGCAGAGAAACGACCCAACAACATCAGTGCTAGCACGTGAAGTGGTATCAAGTTGATTAGGAAGACATAACCACCCCAAGAGGACACCTGTAATTATAATTTATGTTAGTACTAATAACTACAGTAGAAAATATTGTTTTATACTACAGTAGATAATCTGAGCAAATTTGGTGAATTTACTAATATTACTTGTACCATTCCAATTAAGCTCTAGGCTTGTGCTAGGATATGGTTTACGACAATAGTCGAATGGGGGGATACGGATTCTCGACCGTAAATCGGATTGGACTCGATCGGCAATCCATATCTTTAACCATTAGGCTGTTGACGCTTCCAAAATTTTTTTGACAAATGCTATGAATCAAATTATGAAAAAAAAAATATTTTTCATTATTCAAAAGTTTTTTATGACGTTATGAGTATTTAAATCTTAAGTAAAATGTGTGAAAGTGCAAAAACGGAAAAGTAATAATACTTAACCGTGTGAAGCTTTCACCTTATTGATCTATGATTGGTACATGATTACCATATATTTACTTTATACAGTAATCGAAATAAAATATACCACATCAAATTGAAAAAAAAAATGTAAATCATTACCATGTAGAAATAGGCAAGAGCAGTCATCGTAGCCCACAGAATGGTTCCTGTATTAACTGCTTTTATCCAAAAGTAGTACGTGAGCAACATGCAGAATATAGCAATGCCTTCATTATCGTAACTCCCAGCAACTGACCGACTGATGTAGCCTGGTACAATGGCTATCATTGCTGCAGCAACTAAGCCTGCACCTTCATCCTAAAGAACAATATGTTTTTAAATCATTGAACATCGTAATTTATTGTCCTTTTTATAGCATTCTGAGACAACAATATGTTTATTACATGTTTTTCCATACAATAAAAAAACATAAGCAAAATATAGATACCTTAAGTTCCTTAGTTAGCAGATATGTGACAATTGTAGTTAGAGATGAGAAAAAAGGTGCAAGGAAGACACAGACATTTCTTATGTCTATTGTTATATTTAGAAACTGCATAATATTATAAAGTGTGGCCGATGTCACCATCAAACCGGGGTATATTGTTCCTGAAAAACAATAATGTAATTTAAACTTATTACAAAACTAGCTGTCATTCCGCGACTCCATTACACAGATTATAAAAAATTACATAATTAGCTTATGTGTGTAAGGTGCATTTTTAATAAAAACTTACCTCCAATAATACGGCCCAATGGATACCATGCTCGATCATCAAACCAGTTGTGGAAATTGTAGAAACCCTCCTCTGTGAGGTAACGAGTAGTTCTATAGTTGAAATATGGATCAAACTCGTGGATAACACTCTCAAAACGAAGCACCGAAAACAATCTAGTTGCAAATGCTGGAAAAAAATGTTATCTCAATATTACATGGTTGATTAACTAACTTTGTTACTGGACTAGCCTGCTAATTATTTTATATTTTTAATATTTTATCAGAAAAGCCAAAACAACTCCAGTCTGTTTACATTCTTTTACAAATAAGATACAGAACAATAATAATATTAAACTTAACTAAGTGTAACAGTATATTGTGGATTTAAATATGCCACGACAAAACCAGTAAAATAGGCATGTAAAGGTACATGTGATTTAAAGAATTTGACGACTGTAATACGGATAATGTAAATAATGGTGGGGTACCGTGACTAACTTGAAACAGAAAGTATTATGAATATTAGTGCAAGTTCTTAGTACTAATGTATGAAGCGCTATTAAATGCATGTCAAGAGCTAAGATAATCAATTAAATAACTTACATAAGATTGCTGCCATTGATAGAACAGCCAATTTTATAAACGTTAGCTGTTTATCGGAGGAGAGGTATGGCAGTTTTGCCCTAGGTTGCGTTTCTACGGTCATGTTGGATGCAGTTTATTTAACACCAATGGTTAATCATAACATAAATTTGATTTTAAACAGTTTACACTGTAAATAAATGAAAATAATTTCGCCGGCAACCTATTATCTTATTGAAAGCTAGCTGGAAGAAGATTGTTTGACGCATTGACGTCGATGACAATGTGCGAGCGGCGTGGCATAATTGTAAAGGGGTGAACACACCCATTGCTGTAGTTTGTAAATTATTTTTCTTAAAAATGCCTTCTTATATTATTAAATTAGCATGTAATTAAATTAAACATAGTAAACAATATTTAACTTTGAATGTACAAGTTTAAGCCTATGTTTAAAAACCAGAAACATGAAAATTGAATCTTTTGCAATCTGTTTCATTTTTTTGTCAGTGTCATTTGATTGTCACTTTGCCATATGTCATTTTATTATCATCTTTCATTTCAGCCGTTCAATAATTCCTCTGATTTTAGCTTATTATCGTTTCTTCCGGTTTAGTATTTTAATGATTAGTTGAATGTCGTGCTTACCATTAACTTAACTTCTATATAACCTTAGCTAATCATCGCGTTAGATGAAAGTTCGTGCAATGAACCATTAGTCTTAGTTTGGTGACTAATAGAATCAGAAGGAAAAAAGTCCGATTTCGTATAATGACTGTGAGTTGTTAGCATTGAAATAAACGTATAAGTAATGTCTGACGGGGATCCATCCCTCGAGGAAGACGTACCAAAGCCACTGCTGGAAAGACCTGAAGAGAATGTGTTTACGCCAAAGATATCGACACCGATTTACGCTGGCGGTGTGAAGTTACACCATAAGAGATCAGACGCGACAGAAACTGAGTCCTTCCTGACTGACGCACAAAGAAATGAACTTGCGTTCCAACAGCTATTCGAAGATGGAGCTGGAGACTTTCACTCAGTAAGTTTTTTATACCAATTGTACTAAATTCTC
>NW_013530612.1:1525323-1601547 GCF_000836235.2 Papilio xuthus | reverse complement strand
AGCTCGGCCTTCCTGCTAAAAGCGAGTCCCTTCGCTTGTAGTTATTAAACACTTGTTAACACAATATACATATAGAATACAAAGTTCGATCACAATCTTTAACTGTTTTAACATCAACTTTAAAAAAACTATTAGTTATTTTAATTAAACTAAACTAATAGGTTGCCAATTAATTATGAAATTATAAATCAAACAGTAACTTTACAAATTTGAACATTGGCTTTGCACTAGGTGGACCTATATAAATAGGTTAGATCTTTATTTTCATTATTAATCTCCTTCCTCTTTACTATGATCATCTTGAACAATTCAATAAATCCGGTTATTTATGAATGATGTGAACATCTAATTAAATCTGAATCTTAAATCATTGCCTTAATCGTCTTCGACTTTTCATCGGATAACTGGACAGAAGTGATCCATTCTTGTTTCCCATCCTCGACAGCCAAGACATAAACACACGTAAGGAATTCAAGTTCAACTCTCTCAACCGGGTCACGGCTAAGTGCGCCCACATGCGACCTGGTCTCTGACACGCTACATCCGAACAAACGCCAGCTAATTCGCCCTTACACGCACCACCGTAGAATTGTGCTCCCGCGGTCACTCAGTCAACAGTTCCTTCCACGTTTGAAAAACAGGGCTCCACTGCCACGCCATGATTATTCTTTTATCCCTTTTTAAAAGATTACTTTATTGTTCTTCTAATAAAACCAAATGTTTAATTAATCTTCCAAAGTATCCAGTGGTCAAGATATCCATCCAGTTCGCGCTGGTTTATAGGTTTAAAAAAAAAACTCTGATACAGCCTCGGTTCCATGGTAACCAGAATGAACTTCGCTTGCACTCGTAGTCAAGAAAATAAACAGCGTAGAGGAAAAAAAACGACAATTCCTCCGCCACTAAGCCGCTCCAGAACCCTTACCAATCAGTGCAACTCCTCAGTTACATCCATAGAAGGGATAACGAAACATCCACATCAAATCTCCTCAAGGTTTGGCAATAAATATCTGTTTTGATACATACATAAATAAAATATATTATATTATATATTTTAATGATAAACATCAAACCGCAGTATTGACTTGGCAAGACATGGCTCTTTGAATGTTGAAGGGATGGAAGATTACCACCGTCACCTGACAAACCATAGGACTCTAACAATGATTCAATGTTTGTTTGGATTAAAATATCCACATGAAGACTTTTTACGTAATAAGCAGTTTAAATTTTCATTCCTTCCTTTTTCTATAATTAACCTTTTATAAGTGCCATAGAACTTCAGTTTTAAATATATAATCGAGTACTGATACATTCATCAACCTGCCCTTATCCCTATCGAGGGTCGGCACAGTATGTACTACTTCTCCATACATCTCTATCAGCCGCCATATCCGAGTATACTCCTTTCCTGTGCATATCCTCTTTCACATAGTCAATCCATACTTTTTTTTTTCTCGATCACTGGGGCTACTCGAACACAAAAAATGTTTTTTGTTAATTATGAACATACCTTTCACCAGTTCAATACATCGCGCGTCGCATCACAGGCAGTCTTGTCTTGTATAAAAGACAAAAGCCTAATTTTAGCGTGGTAGTCCCATACATTTTAACATTTTAACTCCTTTCATTTGAAATTACATATATTTTAAGATAAAAACATGCTTTAATTAACTTTTTTTTTAGTTTATATTTATATTTCAGACTATAAACTTTTTCAGTTAATAATAACGACTAAAATATGTTGATTATTATGTGTATTTCACGTTTTGTTAGGTTTTGGTCTTGTCTAGAAGACCGTTGCTCACATAGCTTTCTTTACTTGTATTGTATACAAGACCGTGGCTCCGAAAGAGTTAATGTTGTTAAGTATCACAATTTTTCTGTCAAAACTCAACACCAGCAAGTCTGATATCATTTGTGTACCTTTCATGCACCATCCATCAATACTCATGACAGAGAAATCCAAATTGCCACGGCATTGAAAACTAGTTGTAGCAAATGGATCACTATACAGCATCCAATCCAGCTTTTGGGAACCTTTTTTTTTGTGTAAGCCACAAACATTTCCAAAGGTGGTACGGGAAGCGTCTAAAAACCTAAGAATTCGTTTAAAAATGTAAAATGGCTCTTATGAGCTATCATAACTTAAGATTTACAAAATGCAGCACTGAATCAATTTACACTTTTATTTTATTTAAATTTTCAGATTGTACTCGCACGAAAAACGTATCCTCTCCAAGATTAATTCAATCATCCGATAGGTTATCGATAATGGGCCAAGACCACTCCTCGCTTCGTATTCTTCTCGGAATATACAACATTTATTTCCGGCTGTACTCCATATAACTCCATGTCTCCAGCAGTTCTATACACCTTGAACCCTGACCGAGACTCGCGTTACAACTTAAACTTCGCCCTCCGACGCAACTTGGCCATAATCTATGCTACTAAGACCGGGCTCGCTTTCAGATGTCATCATCTCTGTTTCCGAAATAATAAAAAATAAGTAATGCTATACTATAGTAATAACTAAAGCGTGAGATTAGAAGAAAGAAGCCCTGTTATTTCCATTTTTTCGGGCAATCTTATTCAGCGATAATATCTTGTTACTAAAGTAAACTTTCATTTAAAGTTTTGTCATTTTTTTTAAGGAATACAAGTATAACAACATTTATATTAGAGTTATACATGAATAAGGAAGATTCAATTCTTGAATTAATTGCCTTATGCTTTGGCTAATTGTAATATATAATATTTCCAAGAATTTAATTTAACTATTATATAATTACCCTTTTGTAAACACAGAATGTATTTAAATCTTTATTTATGTAGTTCCGGTAACTGGAACATTGCTTTACTTTGCAACATGCACCAACAATTTCTTGTATATTATTGTGAAGAAAAACCGACACCGTGTCGGTGCATCGGTGCAACACTAGCTTTACCAAAATATCGATGCTTACGTCACCTCACTAATCAATCTGACATTTGACTTGGTAAGAAAAGCGCGCCATTCGCGCCAAAGGATTTCAACTATGTCTGAAAATACCGGTTTCATTATGTATTTATTTACACAAAATTGTATAAATAAATTAAAAAAAAATAAAAACACATATATCACAGCAATTTTATTGCCATGCTATAATAAAAGCATATACAACTGTCATAAGAATCCATTATGAGAATAAACACCCTCTTTCATTAATTAGCAAACAAATTTGAGTGCTAGCGATACTCTGATAAGACACAAAAAAAAACAACCATTTAATGTGGAATACCGACTGTGAACCTCACTTTACTTTGACTGCTTACACAAATTATAAAACTATTTTCAATTATTTTGTTATGGTTTTGTAACCTTAAACAATTTTTCCCTCTGTACTTGCTTACATATTGTCTATAACCACGGTTATTAGAAATATGTTATTATTCAAGTCCGATTTAACAAGGTTTACTTATCTGAACTTTGTAGGCGTAGATCGAAAACAATGCTTGTTCTCGTATGATCCCACTTCTGAGCTGTGGGAGTCACAGCCGGAGAATACTTTTTCAAATAAATCATAGACTTCTTTAACTCATATATTCCTTTTAGAATTGTAAACAACAACTTTTTCAAAAACACCGCTGTTACATTGTCTTTTTCATTTCCCGAATGCCAGAAAAACATGGCCGTCATTCAGACGAGCAATTACAATACTTTTAATTTACGATAACGAAATACCGTCAGATAATTAACATGATAAGTTGAATACTTCTATTTTATATTTGAGAATCAAATATTTAAATAATCTTTTGGATCGTAATACAAATGATTAATGTTGTTATATTAAATAAACAAAAGTGTTATTGACTTATAGCATAGACTAAATAACCTTTTAGGTTAAGGAATTACAGAATATATGAAATGGCTTACACTATGATTTTTGATATTGACATCCTCTTTATTATCTATCATTATCATTAAAATATGTAATTAGTCTACTAATAAAGTTATTTAGGTAGCAATTTCTTCTAATACCAGATTGTTCACTAATATATCATTAGTAGGATCAGCAAACTATCTAAAAACATTTTTAAAAACAATACAGTGGTTTGTACCAATATTTTAATATTTCTTCTCAATGTTTACCGTGAAAAGTGTACAGTTATATGAAAAAGTACTATACTGCATAAATTTCGCTGCAGTTTTTGTTGTTGGTTTTAAAAATTTTTTTTTACACATTCATACTTGAATTTGATAGTGCAATAGAAGTGCTTAACTCTTATACTAGAATAATTAAAATGCAAATAAATACCCTTGTGTTGGTCTATTAAAGATAACTACCGCCTAAGGCTATCTACACACTGGTTTTTATAAAATTGCTGTGTTGTTTGTGTAATATACTTAGTGACGAATTTTTGTTATTTGAATATTTGACGTCATTTCCATTGTTTAAGAATATGAGTCAAACATGTTTTATTTGATACTTGACCATGCAATGAATCGTTCAGGTTTTGAGTCTAAATTGTGTAAATTTTTGTCTCAACTTTACTGTCCTAAAGGGATAGGTGCCCAAAATATTATATTTATAAAATATAAAAAGATATCTTTAATTGAGAATGTCATTGTACTGGTCAGGGTTTCAGTGAGGCTGTTCAACTTAATCTGTCAACTTCGCTACTATGACGTTCGTTGTATTTTTTATATAATATATAAAACGCGATAAGTCTTATTTTAGACGTCCGTATCATTTTGCATGGAAATAATCTAATACCAAACTAAACATTACACAGTAGGTCGCTATGTGTGCAAGACGACGAATGTCTCTTGTGTGACTGGTTAATTTGTTAAAATGTTTTGACTAATTTGCTAATTAGTTTAAAAGAGTGTCTGTGTTTTAATGGATAATATTTCTCCAGTGCTCGAAGTGAGAGAACGTCTTTGTGTATGAAATGTTTTACGGCGTACCAGCTTAGCTCTTGAGAATCTTAAACAAACAGGTGAATCAGATTTTCAGTGTGAAACGGCCAAGGCCGTGAGTGCGCGCCTCAAGCCGCTTTCGCAGTCCACTGCCGCGACTCGAGCGCTGACGATGATCGCTAGGTCTTTTATAGAAGTGCTTCGTTATGTTATTTACGATGCCGGAACGCAGAGAGTGTTTAGAACGCACGCGAGACGCGACTACAAAGTACGGCGTAAACGACCTTTTTTTTCGTTATCTGTGCACATGAATGTCATTGACTTGGTGGTATAACGAAGCCAAGGATGTTTGTGCGGTTGGCGATATGAGTTTTTTAGCTTATTTTCTTCGGTGCGATTTCGGCAAGGGATTGACATTTACTCTTCCTGTTTGGAGCAGACGGAGAAGGAGACACAGGAGAAGATGGCCGATCTGCAGGCTATGTCCGTTCTCAGTACGTACCAAGACAATTTGTCACAGGACATGAATACCGATCGGTGAGTTTAGATGTTTGCTGTTTAGATCTGTGTTTAACATTGTGTTTGTTTGTTTTTCTATTTATGTTGCTAACGTTTTCTTACTAACGGGCTGATAAAAAAGGTTTTTTTATGACATAAAAGAGGTAATTACAAGATTGTAAAGAACTTGTCATTTTAGACAAGTTTTTAGATATAAATAGACTTCAAGAATAAGGTAGAATATTTACGTTATCTCTTTTATATCTATAACAATTGGTTTGTTTTTTGTGAATGTGGCATTTGAGTGTGCTTTTGTGATATTTGTGTGGGAGATTTTTTTATTTCAAATTCGTCATATTTTTTTGTCAAGTTACGATAAATTAATTATATTAATATAATCTACGAAACGTACACAATATTTTATAGACAATGTTTACTTCGTTTTATTCACTAATTACCATTAATGACCATAATCCCAAAGGATGTTTTGTCAAACAAAGGTGTGGTATTTAATATTACCATTAATAATGAAAGCAATTTCTTATCAACTTGAAATAGTCATTACCTGAAAATAATAAATACGGTTAAAACATTTTACAATAATGTTTACATTTTATATCACTACTAGCGGTCGCACGTGACTCCGGTCGCGGGGATTTAAAAATCCTTAATAAGTAGCCTATTTGTTCTTCCAGACTATGTTCTACATCCATGCCAAATTTCAGCGGAATCCATGCAGTCTTTCTGGAGATACCTACATACAAACATCCATCCATCCATTTAAACTTTCGCATTTATAATATTCGTAAGATCAGTTCAGTTTGATAAACATAAGCATTTTAAGAATTAAAGATACATTTATGACAGATTGTCTCACAGCGTTGCAAAGACGAGGTAATTTGGTAATTTTGGCCTTAAGCGCTTGAACAACTTTTAGTCAACTTCTTAAATACCGGTCTTCTAACTTATTTAAAATGTAACCTCGATAGCGATTATATTTTTTAATTAAATCGAGCGAAATTAAGTTACTGACTTTCGATCATACATAACGCGATAACTGCCGACCGCGTCTCCGTCTGCGCGGAATTAAAAAAATCTTAATTAGTAGCTTATGTGTTCTTCCAGGGTGTGTTCTACATCTATGCCAAGTTTTAGCGATATCCATGGAGTCGTTCTTGAGATACCTTCTAACAAACATCCATCCATCCATTCAAACATTCGTATTTATAATAGTAAGATAACAAGGTAGACTCGAGCGGTTAAAACGTCTTGAGTTTTTTTTAAGGTCTACTCTCACAATGTATAGATATTTATTTGTGCGATGTAGCATTGAATCTTTAGCGGCAGTGCGTTAACCTAGACTATTATTAGGCGCTAATATATGACATCATGTTTGTATTGATTGTCTGTTAGTCACTCGTTATCAGCCTCCACATAACAGAGCTTTTCATACATATCTATACAAAACAAATACATTTTTCACCATTAAATAATGGATTAAATGATATTACCTACAAATTAATTAGATAAAGTGAAGTAAATACAAGAATACTTTTGATAATTTTTTTTTGTGTTTATGTAAAAAGGCGTTACTCAGATCTGACGTAAAGAGGTCCAGTAACAATATTTGTGGGTTTATTTTTCCCATCGTAATTGATCCGGGTTTTCCTGTTATTTTTAAAACAATAGTAGTTGTAATCGATTTGCGTAAAATACTCTATTAATTGTTAATTCTAATGTAAAATATGTGTTTAATAAATCTTAACACGTTCGTTTTCAGCGAAGCAAGTTCACTATTATACTAAATAAAATATTTTGCGGAATGGAACGTGTTAATACATTTCAGCCAATTTTTCTTCAGAACAAATGCAGTTTTATATACAGGGTGTCCCAAAAGGTTACGTACATAGGAAGGGGGGATGATAGGGGTGGTCACAAGGGTCACCAGAAAAATAAAATAAAAATTCCCCTCCGGGTATTAAAAAAAATTAATGGCATTTTTAAAAAACTTAAAAATTTTACACCTTCTGGGGCAATTTTAATTTTCATTAAAGTCTTTGTTAATTGTATTGTTTTTTATTTCATATTGATAAAGGGTTATTGAAGATAACATTTTTTTAAATGTAGCAATATTTGTAGGTCATTGGTTACAAAATTGCCCCAGAAGGTGCAAAAAACACAAAATTTATAAAAATAAGCAGCTTGCTTATTTTTTTTTAATAATTGGCACTCACAAAGGCCTCGTAACAAATTGTACACACGCAAGATGTAAGTGTACGATGTATGGTTTTAAGAATCATCTTTGGAATTACATGTTTTCGGATTATTGTTTACTCTAAATCAGTATTTTTTGAAGGTATTTTGATCGATTATTTGGTAATAATCATGTAAGATGCAAACCAATTTCTATTTTATAAACATCAAGAACTATTTTTCTCTTAACGGCATTTTGAAGTATCCTTACTGGTGTATAAATTATACTATTAATATTCATAATATTAATTGCAAATTGTCTAAAAAAATATAGAAAGAAGTCAGTTCACTTGGGTCATCATCATTACACATGCAACATTAGGATTTTTGATCATCATATTTACAAAATGTAGTTGGCCGTATAATGAAAATAATAATTTCAGAGACAACGGTAGCGAAGCATCGACTCGAGTCGAGGAAGAGTGCGGCTGTGGCGAACCCGCGCAACCGCGCCTTGACCCTTCCAACAATAATGGGAAACCCGTGGCCAATCATTGCTCGTAAGTAATACGTTTGGCCAACCGACAAATGTTTGATCAAATCAGCAAACCACATCTGTGTTATCCTATCATTTTATAAAATCACTAGTTTTTGCATATGATATCGTCCGAGCAGAATTAAAAAGACTAGTAATAAATATAGCCTTTGTTAGTTTTCAAATAGGTCCAGTTGTTTTTGAGTATATTCGTTACATACAAAAATACAAATCTTTTCTCTTTATAATGTAATAATTTAGCATGGTTTTTAGTTTTTAATTATTTTTTTTGTTCGGAGAGCAAGTAGCTCTTAATTGCATGAGGATTTTCTGTAGACGTTACACATATTTTGTTTGTTTTTTTATTACTTTTTTTCAAGTGTAAAAGCATTACAAGGAATGTCTAGTTCGAAAAGACAAATATACACTATCTGTTTGACACTAGCATTTAATAAAACCACAATCAATTGATGTTAATGGCCGTTTCTGATCAATGATGACCATGTTATTTGCAATCATAATATTTGATTGGTTCATATAAGAGTGTTATTCAACTTTTGCAAGAGGAATTATTGTAATTCAACCTTAAAATGTGAGTTTATAAGTAATAATACGCATTTTCGTTAAATTAATAACTAGGTAACCATAACATTTGATGAATGAAATGATTCGGTTTACATTAAAATATCTAGATAAGTACAGTATAGGGTTGTTTAAATTTTTCATGGTGAAATATACTTTTTTTCTTAGTTATTCGCGATTCAACGGTATTACGGAAATATCTGCAAGACATAGTAATGGTTTGACATCAGAGAAGATATTGGGAAATGGGACAAGGTTCTATATTTTCGTTTCGTTCGTCTTGCAATTGTTGTGAATAAGGGATGTTGTCAATTGTAAATATATGTTGTATGTTCATCATGTTATCTGTCCTTGTTATGTTTTGTTGCAATTTCGGGTGTTTGTTATGCGGTATATTAATGTATTGGCCATATTTTGCATGACACCACTATCACACATACATTTAAAACGATCTGAAATTTAATACCTGTAAAATAACTAATATTGTCCACTAAAGTAACTTAAATTTTGGGCTCATAAACAAAAGAGATAATGTTAAATTATAAAATCTAGCACAAACTTCTTTTAACTTTAACTGAAATTGTCGTTTTTAACGTTACCTTTCTCTGCTATAATGCCTATAAAACACATTATTATAATTTTCTTTAAAAAAAAGAAATAAAACATAGTATTGCACGTTTTGACATCAATGAATTACGGTTATATTCAGTGAAACAATATTAATCGCCGTATTTAATTACCCGCTCTGAATGTGCCTTTAAATCATACGAAATGTTCTACTTATCAGGATAGTAATGGGTGGTATACTAAACAACCCTTCGTTGAGCTTCAACGACGGCGTACGTACGGTGGACTTTGTGCTTGTATGGGAGGCGGGCAAAGAGAACGCTACCACGCCGGAGGCTTTCCAGCAAAGGAAAGTATTCGAGGAGAATCTCGAAAAAGAGGGCCTGCAGTTGGAGAGAGAGGCACCGGAAAACTTGCATGGATTGCACTTTGTTAAGGTATTTTATTTAATTTGTTCTAACAATTTTACTTTTCTAAGTAGCTTATTTATTTTAGTTTTGGAAGTAGTACACTTAAAATTCCTTAAATGGTTACTTAAATACTAACTTAGTGAAGTTAATTAATGCTAAATCTACATATATGCGATATACTAGTAAGTGATATGTATTTAAAATTATTCATGTTTTAAAATTTACATAGCCAAAGGTACTACGTAGTTTCAGTCACGAGTTTTTAGAAAGATTGTCCAAATAGTTCGAGGTTCATTTATATAGGCATACTTATTATTTATGTTTAAATTGGTACTGATTATCTGTCTTTATTTTTAGATACATGCACCACTTTCAGTTTTAAAAGACTACAGTGAAATATTAAAACTTCGGATGCCGATGAAGGTACGTGGAATGGATTTTATTTGTTTTTTTGTGTCGGTGTACTAAGATAACATAGGATTGTGTTATGGCTTCTGTCATCGGTGGGACCCTAAGCTTCACTTTCCTTTGAAAATTAACTTTAGATGTAACGTAGTAAATATTTTATTTTCTATAGTACGGTTTTATTTTTGCATTCATAAATCATTAAAATTGAATAGAAAAATTACGGATCGAATTTTAAGTGAATTGTAAAAAACATTAGAAATTTGTAAAATATAATCAGGATTCAAATTCTATGGAAGAGACATTCGTGTAAAGAATTGTTACTAATAGAAGGAAAATCAGTATGTTTTGAATTTAAATTCTACACCGTCACTCATAAGAGCACTCGATTTTCATATTTCACAATTTTTGATTGCATTTTCGAATAATAATTAAAACGGCACAAGCACTCAAGGACGCATTTTGTGCTTAAAAACACAAATTTTTAAAAATTGTCTATACGTTCATAGGATTGCAGTAAAATAAGAAAAAGTGGGAGGACGAATGCAATACTGAATGCCGCCATGTATATGTCGAAGGTATGCAGATGTCGTACAGACCGCGCCCGCTCGCTTGCTAACAAGGCGCTTCTAGTAAACACTATGGCTGTTACATAGTATTAACTCGGTTGTAGGTGGGATAGCGGGTTGTCTAACTAACAAACTAACAGTATTTGAACATATAATGAAATTTAAATACATAACCATAGATAGGAATTAACATTAATATATTGTTACAAATTTACAGTAATAATGCAATATTTTTATTAGGATTCTCGTCACATTATATGCTCGAGAATTTTCATCTCTAATTCTTCATACAATATTAAAATTGATGAGTTTTATGTCCTTTTATATATTATGTTAGTAGCTTTAGTTTTTAATTTTTAGTCTATTTCAGTGACCAGTAA
The DNA here is from genome assembly GCF_000836235.2 of Papilio xuthus. Taxonomy (NCBI): domain Eukaryota; kingdom Metazoa; phylum Arthropoda; class Insecta; order Lepidoptera; family Papilionidae; genus Papilio; species Papilio xuthus. Next base: position 1,590,505 of record NW_013530612.1, on the reverse strand, counting down.
CACTAAATTTAACTTGTATCCACAAATTAATTTTATAACCCTACTGAAATGTTTTGCTTGCATGTCTACTAATTCGTTGTTTACATCATATTACCGTGACTTTTCACTTCTGTTACGTATAAAAAATATATATTAGTTTCTTTAAGGAGATTAATTTAACTGCAGAACTCCACTGCACTAATACTTGTATCAATACATATTGCCGTCTCATACATTCTCTTTAAATAAATAGAGACAGCAATATGTAAAAAAAGTGACCAGTCGAATCCTACAGTAATGGAAAGTCATGGTTACCATTTCATTTAGTCTGTGCTCTGCCTTCTTGTTTGATCTCTACCTTCGTACTTTAATGCATGAAAATGCTAATCAAAACAGTTATATATTTTTTTTGCATGAATTATATCTTCAATGTATTTGCTTCTGGTTGTGGTTTTATGTCGTAATTTCGCGCAAATGAGAGATTTGAAAGTGTATTATATTGAATATTTTATTGACAAATTAAATTAAACCAAAACTCCATGTAATAAAATATCTTTTTACATACAACTTTTTGATCTCAATTGCTTTGCCTATGGCGGGTTGCGTGTGTTTCGACGCTGTCATATCATTGCTTTACATAAATCTTCACAATGAGACGGTGAATGTTTGATACATGCATAAAACTTTTTCATACAAAATGTACGTAAACACACTATGAAAATGTTAAAATAAAAGTATCAAGAATGGTTAGCTTCGGAAGTTTCATCTGGTCATGTTTCCTATGAATTATATTCTTCGCTAAGAAATGTGATGCTATTTTTAATATCTTGATAAATTCTTTTTCACAATTAATCGTTAATTTTCTTTATTTATTTACAAAAAAACATATTGCATTTTGCGTATTAACATGTACTAAGAAACTGATTAACAACTCGACTGACTTACTGAATATATGTCGCAAATACTCTATATTAGTTGTAAGCGATTTAATTTAAGTAATTTTTCCCTTCTTTTCGTAGTCGTACACTGGTAAAGCGGTTTTCCATCAAATTTAACATTAGTATGCACTAGCCTTGGAATAATGAAGCACACGCTTAGTAAAAATAATTTTATGATCCAATATTTCAGGAATTAAAGAAATTTGGTTAAAAGCACAAACCACCACAAAACACCCATGTGATTATATTATAAACTAGCTGTTGCCTCCGACTCCATCCACGCGGTGTGAAAAAGCTTAATTAATAGCCTATGTGTTCTTCCCGACTACGCTCTACATCTATGCCAAATTTTATCCGCCAAGATCCGTTCAGCCGTTCTGGAGATACCTTAAAAAACATCCACCAATCCATCCAATTGTATATAACAATAATTTGTTGTATAAATAATATAAAACGTTCGTGCAAAACAAACATAAAAAATAGATTTAATCGTTGAAAATAATCTTAAGTTTTATACGGTAGTGAGTCAGTTATTGTGGTTTTACTTATTTTGTTATTGTGTATTTCATGGTCATTGTTATGTGCTGGTTTTCTTGAACATTGTTCAGGAAATAATTCAAATTGATGTTGTCTTGTGATATTTTACTGTAATTTTTTTTTAATTATAGAGACATAAGCACAATTGTGACCTGCATGATTATTTTCCTTTAATAGACTTTAATCACAAAATAGTCTATGTGTTGACTTACCGTGGGTTTCTGAGACTAAAATTCCCGTTTATAACATGTTGTTTTATGTGTTTCTTCAAAGACGACGAAAGAGGAGTGGTCTTGCATTCCAATTTTATCGAAATGCTTTTGTTCATCATTGAAATGGCACTTTATTGTTGAACGAAAATCCTACAGTATCTATATTAATTAACTGCAATCGAAATTGAACTTTGTTGTATAGCAATAAAGTTGTGTTTTCTAGTTTTCAGCGTTAAGAGATGTGCACGAGAAGACGAATACACTGTTAGATAGAATGCAAGCGTGCTGGGATGGCTTCATGTCGAAAATTAGAGTCGACCACAAAATGTTTCCTGAGAGAAAGCATCGGCTAACAGCAATATACTCTAAGGATAAAGAATATTTGTATGTATCTAAAATTCATAATTTTATTATATTTTTTTATATTTTTACTTTATCTGGCTCGAAGGACCAACAACATTGAATTTAAGGCATAGTTTTTGGTTTCTACAATAGGCTAATATGTTTTTTATGTCATAATGATACTTCATTGATAGTTAAAAAGTGGGTATAAATTTTCATTTCGTTTCCAGATTTGATACAGCGTCGGATTGTTTCTGGACACCATCAGTGCGATCTCGTATCGTGCAGTTCATATTGGATCGTAAACGATTCTCTGAGCGGCAGAATGATGACTTCGCTTTTGGCATCGCTCGACTTATATCCTACAATACTTATAGTGCAGCTTATCCTCTACATGATGTAAGTAAAAACTACTTTTTTTGATTGGTTCTGTTATGTTATTTGCTTTTTTAAATATCTTTTTAATTTTTAAGGGTGATTTAAAAACTCCTGGCTCTATGCGACATTTGTTATACACGGAGTGGGCGAGTGTATCCAAATGTATCAAATATCAACCGCTGGATTACGTCAAGGATTATTTTGGAGTTAAAATTGGTATGATTTTTTTTTAAAATCTATTTCATACATTAATATAACTAAAAAAAAATAAAGTAAATTATATCGTTTTTTACAGGATTGTACTTTGCTTGGTTAGGTTTTTATACTCACATGTTGATCCCAGCATCTATAGTTGGTCTGATTTGTGTCATATATTCTGCTGCTACGGTATATTCTAACAAGCCAAGGTAAATAATTGTATATAATCTTTGAATAATACATGATTACTAGTTGTCGCCCGTGACTCCGTCCACAGGGAATTTAAAAAAATCGTAATAAGTAGCCTATGTGTTCTTCCAATGTTCTATATGTGTGCCAATTTTTTTAGCCTTCATACAAACATCCATCTACACCAGTGGTTCCCAAACTTATTTTGTCTACTGCCCACTTTGAGAATAAATATTTTTTAGTGCCCCCCATATTTTCACATATTTAAAAACCACTATAACTTCAAATTAAATTAATTTATTATTGTGTATATTAACGGAGAATTCTAAACGAAACTTTTACTCTAACCCGCAACTTGAAACCTGCAGCGCCCACAAGGGGGCGTTATCGCCCACTTTAGGAAAGACTGATCTAAACATTCGCATTTATAATATTAGTAAGATTGTATTCAATTGTGTTTTCCAGCGAAGACATATGCAATTATGCGTCAAATATAAAGATGTGTCCGTTATGTGATTATTTCTGCGAGTACTGGGACTTAAGAGACACGTGTCTGCAGTCACGAATAACTTACCTCTTCGACAACTCGACAACTGTCTTCTTTGCAATCTTTATGAGTTTCTGGGGTGAGTAGGTTTTACATCTCAATGCGTCTAGTCTTGGTAGTGATGAAGTGAGTCGGTTGTATATCTCTCGCTCGCTCATTCAATTTCGTGTTTATTATATCATGATTATGTAAAGAATTTGAGAAAAAGTAAAAATATTAAAAAAAAAATATGTTTTTGTATTATTAATAGTTTTTGTTTTTTTTTCCAGCTGCTTGTTTTCTAGAGATGTGGAAGCGATATTCAGCGGAGATGACTCACAGATGGGACCTGACAGGTTTCGACGTGTACGAGGAGCATCCCAGACCACAGTACCTGGCTCGGCTGGCGCACGTCAAGAGGACACAGGTGATTACTAATAAATATCGCATTATTAATGATGAATCATAACAATTTTTGACATATATCAATTTTTCAAAGCAAACGTTTTATAAATAAATAAAATAATTTAACTAGATTCGTCTGAGTTTCGTAAAGTCATTTTACCCTATCGTTGAAAGCACCAGAGCGTTTTGCTTTGTTTTTCGATTTTTTATACGATCATACGAGATTTATTTCTCATATACTATTGAATTTTATTAATTTGTACTCTATGTGAAAAGTAATAAAGTTGACAATCGTTTGCTAGTTGAACGTGGTAACCGGTGTGCGGGAGCCGACGGTGCCGTACTGGCGCATGCGTCTCCCAGCCACGCTGATGTCGTTCAGTGTGGTGGCGCTGCTGGTGCTGCTGGCGCTGGCCACCGTGCTGGGTGTGGTGCTGTACCGCATGTCTCTGCTCGGTGCCAGCATCCTGCGCCGCAATGACAAGGACCTCATCACATCTAACCCCATCATGTTCACCACTGCTACGGCTGCCTGCATCAATCTTGTCTTCATTTGCATATTTAATTATGTAAGTATATGACAATAAAGTGTGGTTCATTGGAAACAAATTTCAAGTTTTCTTAGTTTAAATTAACCGGCTCGAAGGACCAAAATCATAACAGGCAGAAGAAAATAAATAAATATCTTTTATATTGTCCAGGTGTACCAGTACTTAGCGGAATGGCTGACGGAAAAGGAGCTGCTGCGAACACAAACTGAGTTCGACGATTCGTTGACGCTCAAGATATATCTGTTGCAATTCGTCAACTACTACGCTTCCATATTCTACATCGCGTTCTTCAAGGGCAAGTTTATTGGCCGGCCCGGGGATTACGTGAGGCTGTTTGGACATAGACAAGAAGAGGTTAGTTTTTAATCTTTGTCTATTAGATATCAGCTTTAAAAATCATGGTGTACCTTCCTAATAATATAAATCCAGAACGGATCAACGGATCTCACTAAAATTTGATATAGATTTAGAGAATAGTCTGAGAGAATACATATGGTACTAAGTTTCTTTAATTTCGCGCGATTGGAGTCGCGGGCAAAAGCTAGTCAATAATAAATTAATATGTGTTGGTATGGGAGATTCCGGGCGCATCGAATTTTTAGTAAATTTGGCACAATTATAATAGAAAAATTTTGTAGATATAGGAATACTTAAATGTTGTTATGCCTTTCTTGGATAGTGCGCTCCGGGTGGCTGTTTGCTGGAGCTGTCTATCCAGCTGGCCATCATCATGGTGGGCAAGCAGTTCATCAACACTGTGGTGGAGATGCTCCTGCCCTACCTGCTCAAGTGGTGGAACATTATACGTACCATCGGAAGGAAAAACCGGTAACTAGTTAGTAATGCACTTTGACATATTAATTTACGTACTTGTTAATTTAAGTTTATGTTATTGGTTGCAGAATAAAAAGTCCAATACAATGGGTGAAAGATTTCAAGCTTGTCGACTTCGGAAACATGGGTCTGTTTCCAGAGTACCTTGAAATGGGTGAGTTTCATATAATTTTTTTTCAAACAAAACACAAAGGATATCTGTTTGAGTTTTTTACTAATAACTAAACTTATTTTTAGTGTTACAGTACGGTTTTGTAACAATATTCGTGGCTGCGTTCCCACTGGCGCCGCTGTTCGCGCTCATCAACAACATACTGGAGATGCGGCTGGATGCCAAGAAGTTCCTGACTTGTTACCGGCGGCCTGTGCCTCAGCGCGTCACTGACATCGGCGTCTGGTACCGCATCCTCGACTCCATCGGCAAGCTCAGCGTCATCACCAATGTGAGTCAACATACGTACACACAGCATCATGGGATTGTTGAAATAAAAAAAATCTGTGCGTTGAGCAATATCAGAAGTTTTCTATCTGGTCCTTCGAGTCGGATTATTTCGTAAATTCACAGAAATAGCGAAGCGCAATTGCAGATGCTTTGTGCCTACCCTTAATCGACGGAGGAGGGGACAGAAAGAGGATAGTTTCCCTTTCCTATGCGTTCTCTCGTTGTTAAATAGTGAACCGTTGTATGTTTTGATGTAGGGTTTCATCATAGCATTCACATCGGAGTTCATTCCGCGGCTGGTATACCAGTACTCGACTGGCTCACTGGACCAGTACGTCAACCACACGCTGGCAGACTTCAACGTCACCGTGCTCGAACATCCGCCGCACGAGTCCAAGTATAACCAATCTATGTGCAGGTTAGTAACAGTAACTAGTTGTAAATTATTACAATGTAATTACTATTGCCGTTAAACTTGTGTCGAAATATGTTGTCATCGTTCTCATTCGGTACAATTCATTCTCTTTTTTTTACGGATTAGAAAGGTTTTGTTTCTCTTTTTGCAGCTATCCCGGATACTGGTATTACAAAGAAGGAGACGACTACGAGCACTCGAACTGGTATTGGCATATTATTGGCGCGCGACTTGCTTTCGTTGTTGTTTTTGAGGTAAGTTATTTACTTTTTATTTTATCTTAATTTGCTTATGTTATAAATGATTGGATGGATGGATGAATATTTGGATGGATGGATGGATGTTTGTTAGACGTTATCTCCAGAATGGCTGCATGAATCTCGCTGAAATTTACCATAGATGTAGAACATAGTCTGGAAGAACATATACGCTACTAATTGAGTTTTTTTTTAATTCAGCGGAGACGGATTCGGACGACTAATTATTATTATGTTTTTAAAAAAAGTTGTGAGGTATATAACGTTGGACGGAAGGAGGGAGCTATAAAGAGATGTGGTTTTAAATTTTAACCAGTTGAAATAGTCGAAGGAAAGTGAGGTTAAAATAAGTTGTGGTAAACAGAACGTGGTGGCGCTAGTGATGATAATAGTGAAGTGGGCGATCCCGGACATGTCGGGCGAGCTGCGCGACCGCATCCGGCGCGAGGCGTACGTCATCAACAGCTTCATACTGGACGAGACGCGCGCGCGCACGCTCGCCGAGCGCGGCAACTCGCGCACGGACGCGCGCTCGGATGCGCGCTCGGATGCGCGCTCGGATGCGCGTGCGCAAGGTGCCCACACTAGCGTATAGGACACGGCACGGTAGCGTATCCGCTTTATATGTGTGCCCTACTAACAACGATCCTTTCTTAACTGATTTTTAAATTATATTTTACTTATAATGTTAGTAAAAATGTATTGTTTTATGTCTGTGATACATTTATTTAAAAAAAAAATAATTATTTTTTTAAATTAGCTAAATTATATTATAAGTTGAGCTTTAAAGTAATTTTTTGTACTAATCAAAGCCAAAGGGTTTTATTTTAAAGTTTTTTTGTATAGCGAAGTTAATTATAATTTTTTCTTGGATGTAAAATAATACGTTTTCATACATAAGTTCTAGTCTATTATATGTTGTATATCAGTTAACGAAGGTCGTATATTAAGACTGTGTTGTGTGTTTACAGGAATGTTTTTTAGGTTAGGTTTCCATTTTGCATTTACTAGATATAGTGTTTGTTGTCTTGCCAAAGTTTTTCCCTGAACGTTAGTTTAGTATAGAAATATTTGTGAAGCGTTAGTATTATTAGAAGAACATAATAATTTCAAGTATAAATTCAGTGATGAAGTTACGCAATGTATAAAATTTATCACGCTTTTGGGTATAAATTAAGATTGTAGTTATTTGGGAGAAAGTTTAAATATATCGGGTGCTTTAGCTTATGGTAGCGTATTAGTCGTAACTTATCGTGGGTTTTCATTGCCGAAACACCTGTACAATAATATATTGCCATCCCTTTCATTTCCTATGAAGAAACAGAGATAACAAAATATATTTTTGTATGTGTTTCGGGAGTTGAAACCCATCGTTAAATTGTATTCATATTTATTGATATTAATTGACAAAGAAAAAAAATAAATAAAGAAGAAATTTATGATTTGAAAATTCAAGAAATAGATTCCATCAGTTTGTAAATGTTTTTGTTATATTTTTAATATTTGTAGTAAAATTGCTTTACTAATACAATGTATTTAGTTGTTCTAAATTGAACCTTATTTGTTATCTGTTAGAGTTTACTTTCTTACGCTTCGCAATTAGTAGGTTACATAGCCACATGTTATATACATCCAACGCAGTCTTACCAAATGAAACATCCTCAATAAGAAAAGAAATAAAAAAAAACATAAATTGAGGTTTTTTTTCATTTGGTCATATTACTAAAGCGAGCTTAGATGATAACTTAATTAGAATTACACTAAGCAATAAGTTAAAGCTGCAGTTTCGAGCTCTCAGAGACATGTGTGAGTGATTTTTTTAAATTTAAATTTGACTTACGGCATTCAATTAACCAACAAACCACAATTTTTTAAATACTAAACATAATTAAAGCTTTCAAGACTATTTGTACAAATGACTATAAATTAGTGAACATTTAAATGTAACCCATCTCTTTTATTTTATTACTACCGTTAAATTTTTCTGACTAAAATTTCTATTTATAATAAAATATGGAGAATAGCCATGAAAGCTTATTATAATTTAAATTTTACTTTATGGTAAATAAATAACACATTTGCTGGTAACACTTTTTTACACTATGGCAACACTCGTATGAAAAAAACAGATTAAACACTAATATACCATAGATTAAATTTTTTTCTCAACTAAATCGCATTACGCAATTAATTTGACTGGCTTTGATATTTTGTGTGGGATTTTTAAGTAGTTTGGCTAGTTGTAAGATTATTTCGGTTTTCTTACTTTGATGCTTTGATAGAAATATACTTTTTAAAACTTTTTTTAAGTTTCATAAATTTAAACAATCCAGAAATGTCCTAAAGATAATTATGGTTCACCTACACTTTAATAATAAATTGCCACATGAACTTTTTTCTTTTAATTAAAAATATTAGCGGAATTTTGCTGTAAAGAACTGTTCCGATTTTTATATTAAAACGTTTAAAAGATAATCTATTAGTGGTAAGTAACTATAGATTGTTCTCTTAAAGTAAATAATCAACTTTACATTTACATCAGTTTTTTAATAAAAATGTCACTATCGCACATTTTAAAACAATTTAATTATAACCAGGTGAAAAAAGCGATTCTGATTGGAACCACATAGCGTCACTGTCTGGGTCCGACTTCGATCTGGCCGCGCATGGTGACCATCAGAACATCGCGGACATCGCTAAACATGTGGTCACCAACTCGCCGAAACAGGAGCGACCCGGACCGGCGCATGTGTAGTCATTGTCGTCAATGTCGTCAATGTAGTCGCCTATCAAGATATGGTTACGAATATATTTCAAGACTTGTCCGTATTTTGCGTGGTCACCGTAGTTATTCAAGTTTTGGTTATAAGAAGACTTGGACGGGGTGTCTTAATATTGTCGTATTCATTTTTCGGGTTGTTTGTATGATGTATGTTGTTTGTGTGTATGATAAATTATACAACCAAATGATACAATTTATAAATCAGTTACCAAGAAAGTAAAATTATTAATTTAATATTTTCTATAAAAAAATTAAATACGGTTAGCAAATGTTTTAAGGTAACACAAAATTAGGTCATATAATTGTGTTTTTCTGATAATCTTCTCTCATCTCTTACCCATTTCATTTTCGTGATAAAGGTATTAATTAAGAAAAAAAAATCAGACGCACATTTCATTAGGTTTGATATAGAACTTATAAAGTTATTTTGTGGTGTCAACCTTTTTGATAACTCTACAAAGTTGCATATCAATTTAAAAAAAAATAAGGGCTCGACTTTAATTTCATGACAAAAGCATTATTTTCTATTATACGTAAAAATACTTAAAATTAAAACAATTTAAATTACATAGATATAGATTGATTTTTAGAATTAAAAAGTTTTCATTATCCAGGAGTATCTTAGGTTTTTTGTTAAAGTGCAATATAGAAATTTATCAAAGTCGAGCGGACGCCAGGCGGAACCCGTTTGCTAATATATATATGTCATAAATATCTTAAATCTCATTAGAATCATTAGGAATTATCTCATTCATTGCTTTTTTATTTATTTTATTATATATTAAACATAAGTAGTACATACATAAACGTACATTTTCAAACGCTGTCTCGAGACTAGAATCTTTAGCTTTTTTATATATGTACTTAATTGCGGATATGTTTCCTACATTTGCAGTCAAAGAATTTAATTTCCTTCAATATGTTGCTGTGATAAGTGCATTATGGGCGTAAAAAGAAATTTACTGATGGGTAGGAAATAAATGTCCTCGACTGTTTTATATTAGGTTCCTAATCTCGCTTACGTATATATAAATAAAATTGTTGCTTTGCAAATAAGTTATTTTGGACGAGATAATTTTTATATTATAAAACTGCTTGATAGAACAATTCATATTAAAAACATTTGTCGTTTTTACAGACATAGGTTTATTAAATACTTTATGGATTTAATAAGTTACTGGTTGAAGATAAAAAATATAATTTATCTATTATATATAGTACGCATAAAGTCAAAAATGAATCTCATTTATGTTTTATTTACATCTATGCATACAAACATTTATTTAAAGTTCTATATTTATATATAACATAAAATGTACTATTTTTTTAATTTTATAATTTGGAACCTTTTTTTTTTAGAAAAGATTAGAATCTTTATTTTTATGTTGGTAAACAGAAAACAAAACTTTTATAGATTTTTATTACGAAAATCGTGTGTTCACTAAATAATAAATTTTATATATAAGCCAAAAATACATAATTATGATTACGTAATAAATATTTTAAAACATTGTCCGCTATGAATTCCAGATTTAAAAAAAAAAAACATTTTTAGTTCGAATTAAGAATGGTTTGTTTATAAGGTAAGGGTTTTTCAAAATAATATACTACAATGTTATCTTCTGTTATTTCTGAAGTTAAAAACAATCTGTTATTTAAAAAAATATAAGCTTGTTATAAAAACATACATTATTCGGAACCGGTGCTATTTTCTATAATTCTTGCAACAGATAAAAATTAATGGTAAATGTTGTAAAATAAGTGGGTTTATATTGTAAACAGAAAAAATTGATTTATTTTTTAATTCATGTTGTTATATGTTTAACCATTCATTGTATTTCTATTATAGCCTTGTTATTTATTTCTTATATGTATGTTTTAGAACTAAATTTAAAAATTTGTTCGCGAAGTTTAAATTTTCTAAAAGTACTAATTGCATGAGTGTTAAAATTATAACACGTTCAAAGATTTTGGCTGTTGTTTTGACTAGTCGGTGAGTTAATAAAATATATTTTATTACTAAAATGTTGCGATGTAAACTTTTGATAATATGAGAAAAAAAAATTTGTAATACTTTTTAAAGATTAGCACATGGAGTTATTTATAAGTATATTTCATCAACTATTTTTAATTAATTTTATCTTTTTCTTCTTCTATAATATATTTGTAATTTTTTTACAGATCTTCTCAAGTTTAACTTTTTAAGTGCTACACTATTATTTTTAAGTACACCTTTGTAGTCACAATTACGGTAGTGTTGTTGTCGTGATATGAAAACGCTTTCGATGTCCATTTATGACGATTGTTAACCAATGCAGTTTAACGTAAGACGCTTGTATTTATACAGTTTATACGAACAATATATGGAAAGTTAAATCAGTTTTATTTTTTTTATTTCCTTCCTTTTTTTCACCTTTAAATTAGATCCGGTGACCAAAGGTTGAAATGCCGTGCAACAACTCGACTACCGTGGTTTCTGTAATCACGGATTTTATCCAATAATTTAATTTCCCGCCAAAACAAATCCCCTGTGATGAGAGAATTAAATGAGATTATGCCATCACTCAAATCGCATTCATACAAATAATTTTCAGTTACGTCGCGGCGGTTGACGAGAGCGCATGTGTGCGTAACACTTACAAAGTTCATAGAGTTTTAATAGTGTTTGTGTGATAATGTAACCGATTGTAAATAAGTTTCGTATTACCCAAGTTGTGTGAAGTCATGTTAAAGTTTTTGTAATCTTCATTTAAGTAAAAAAAAAAGTGAAAATGAAAGTAGCTGAGCAACGATAGTCAACGTTGTTAGCAATCGTTTTGAATTTTATAGTAACTTAGCATAAAGGTTCTACGGGACCATTGAAAAAAGGGTACAACGAAAAAGGTGGCGGTAAAGAAAATTCTTAAAAAGGTTTTGGAGAGTCAAGGTACTGTTGACTAAACAATAATAATCGTTTCGTAAAAAATGTTAGTTATTAAGTCAATTTCTAATTTAAAATATTTCTTAGCACTCTTTTAAAAATGAGGAAAAATGTGTATCATTAAAATAAACAACAAAAATGAGGAAAATGATATAAGGAAACGACCAATAGTAAAAAAAAAAACTTTGAAAGTATTTTGCGTTATAGCGTCGATTTTAAATCTAAAGGTGTGAAAGTACTTGAATTTTAATATAGCTATGAATTTAGCTATAAGTAAATATCAAAATTAGTTACAATTTAGTTGGCAACCTTGTTGATCTCTGTGAAGACACTTCGTCTTACCAAAAAGTGCTGTTCCAACAACCAAACTCAATAATAGTAGAGACAGAACACCTGATGTATGAAAGGACGGATTCACGTTAGTCGGATTACGGCATCTCTGTATATCTTATCTTACTAACATTATAAATACGAATGTTTGGATGTATGGATTTCGGTGAAATTTGGCGTACATGTAGAGAATAGGCAATTAAGTTTTTTTAATTCCGCGAGAACAGAGTCGTATGCGACAGTTAGTCATAAATAAATAACCTTTTAAATTAAATAATTTAAAAATAAAGTGATATAACACAGGTAGGTATAATTATATAATTTTGATGGCAAACGGTAGGTCAGTTTGGTTGATACTGATCGAAACTCGATGATCATATACTTTATACATCTAAACACAAGCGAAGCTAATTTAAATATAACGTGAATGGAATCCCTTATTTTGTTTGTTTTGTGACATGTTAATGGTCGTGCTATTCAACTGTCTATGTCATCATTCTTTTCTACAGAAAAAATTGACGATCATCAAAATTATTTATTTTTTGTTTACAATAGTTTGAGTCTCTTATAACAGTCTTTCTATTAAATCAAGCAAATATTTATCTATGTTTGGGATTCCCCTTAACACGTTCTCTGCTACCGCGGTCAGTGCTGTCCGGCAGTGAAATTTCCATTTAGGCCTATTAAATTTTTTTATCTGTATAAAATTACTAAATTGTTTGCCTGTAAGAACAAAATGAAAACTCTCGTAAAATACGGTCATCACTGACTGGCTTGAACTGAAAGTCTATATGTCAACCATCACTGACCGACACGACCCGGAGAGAAAACAGCGATTTTTTTCTCGGCATAGAACATGTTAATTTGAAATTCACTTATATCTTTATCTCTCATTAATCATTTAAACAAGAATAATGGTTTTTTAATTTATGTGAATGAGTATAATCATAAATAATTGCTAATAATCTATCTACTACTAGCTAGCATTAATTTAACACGTTTAACTAAGTTCTATTGTTTAGACAGTATTCTGTTGTTGCCACACATCGTCTATATTCATGCAATCTTGTTTACATCCTTTAAACTCGTGCATTGAATTTAGTTAGACGATGTTAGCTGATATTGCATTATAATGCGGAGTTGGTATGTTGGCAATTTATATCTAAATGGTTTTCCTTCTAAACTAGTCGTGTCTGCGTTAAAATTTTAGTAAACGCTTCTAGATTTTTTTTTAATTCGCTAAATCATATACAACCGTACCGTGTACCATTATGTAGATTTTTATGTGAGGAAAATGCCTACGTATATTCTCCCTTGCATATGCATGGGGCATATGCATATGGGTTTGCCGACATTGGAATCTGATGGTAAGTATCCATTGAAGAGTCGTTATTTTTAAACTACTCAGAGTATAACAATAAACACGTTAGGTCTTACGTAACAATTCATTTAAGATAATACCATGAAGTTTAAATTAGATTACACGATATAATCGTTGAGTTGAAGAGTCGAGTCGTTTAGCTTCTTACTACATTAAAGTATCAAACTTTTCTAAACTATTTCTCTCCATATGTGTAAGGTTTGGTTGTTTGCGCGTGGGAATATGCAGTGTTCATAAATCGCCAATTAAATGCTTTGTTCTAATGTTCGTAATAAGACGCTAATATCCTAATGTTCCAAGTACTTATACAGTTTGAAGTAAACAACATACAGATTTCTATTCGACCTCTTTTTTTAGTTTTAAAATTGTGAACTTGGTTTAGCATGGCTTTTGAAATTACCTATAAGTGCTCTATTCAGTTTACTTGTCTTAACATAATAGTCGAATCATATTTTAGAACAACAATAGATCGGCCTTATAAAGTACTAATTAATGGAACGAAACACAGCAAATGAGGCGTATTGCTAAAGCATTCATAATCGAACGATAAGAGATGGTTGCATCTTACTGAGATTCAATTCCTAATGAAGGTCAAGAAGGTAATTGACATTGAATCGATATAGACCTACAAAAAAGAGCGTGTTTAAATTAAGAATGGGAATAATTCATAGTGCAACATTTCTAATTTTATCTCATCTATTGTCTGTACAAAATTAATCACAGATATTTCTGTTATTTTGGTGCCAAGAAAAAACATAGGATTAATTCCATAAAGGTCTTGAGAAAATTGCCATAAATTTCTCACAGTACAAATAATTAAGCATCTATTTCAGGATATTTAAATTCTTTTTTAAGAGGGAAATCGAGTGAGGAAATTTTAAAAAGCCAGTTTATTCTTTCCTTAAACAAATTACTTTTAGTTTCATCTACTAATGTGTCTCCGATGTACAGTAACTCAAGCTGAATAAGCAATTATTTGCAAATGCGTCTCGTAATGGAGTTTCGCCGCATACTATGCTTGGAGCCGTCTAGCCGATGCATTTATGTCAACCTTATTTATGCGATATACTTTACAATTTAAAAAGAAACAATGTCCTTGAACCGAAAGTATCATGTAATTTTATCTTTTGTTTCACGAACTGCAATATGGAATGATCTGTTGTCAAAACAACATCATTATTTCCATAGAAAATCCCTTACCTTGAATAAGTCTTGAAATCAGTCGGGTCAATCATCTTTGTCGGTACCACACTCCCTGCGACAAATCTGAAAATGTCAGAAGTTTCCTGTCGTATCGTAGCTGTCTTGTCATGTTTATTCTTTTATGTCATTTTCTATGTCTATAGGTATTAAATATCGGCTTTCCCAGATAAGCTTGTTTTACATCTAGAATATCGCATACGAAGTGACTGTACTTATTCTAAGAATTTTCATTTCAATCATATTAAAAGCTATAAGAGTGTCCTCACTACAATACACTAAATTGTCAATAATGTTATATTGGGTATCGTGTTACTTATTCTTGAGCGATTGGACAGCGACCACATGTGTCTCCGTCTACCTTAATCCCATAGCATTATTGACAGTTACTAGATCAGTTTTTTATTGGTTGTTAGATGTATCTAAACATTTTTAGGAATTGTATAGACCGACAAGGCTATCTGAACCATTGGGTATAAGTCAAATTAAAATATGACAGCACACTAGCGCCATCTTGTCAACGTTAAAAATGTCAAAAGATCCTCTTTGTACTGATTTGGTCAAGCAGCCAACAGATTTGATAGTTTATCGTTAGAAAACTTTAATTAAATTTAATCCATGATGTAAAAAAAACTGTTGGGTTTAAACTGATTAATTGAATGATGTGTGCTACAAAGGTAATATAGAGTTAACCCAATTAACAGATTGTACATTGGATTTATTATGAATCAATACTCAATACACTACAAATTGCATAATCATCGCATATCAGAAGTAATTGGTTATGCGTTACTGCAGATATGAAATGAAATATAGACCTGATTTGCGGAACTATTGACTTATTGAGTTTTTTTCATTCTATTTTTATTTAATCGTGAAGACTATTTTTATATTAGGGCAATATACTACGTCATCGTTATTTATTGCTTTAAATTCTTCAACAACCTCAAGGATTTCTATTACTGGGATTTTTCGTCTATTATTTAAATTGAAACAATTGTTAATTTTAAGAGTTTTATGGTAAACAAGAGTCAAGAACGGTATAGAATTTGCAGTATATTGAATTTAAAGTGAATTTTGCTTCGAATGACAATAATTTAATTACATTGCATGTCATTTTACTGCTTTCCATTTTGGTACCTGACAAACGTAGTGGTCAGTGGTATAAATGAGTCATGCAGTCACAATAATTCCGGCCGTTAATTAAACCTTGTGTTACTGACGTGTAGTGAATGAACTGTCGATGTATTAGCATTCTAATTTCGAACTGTCTGTTTTAATTCGAACACTTTAACCGTTAGCTTTCTCTGTTAAACACCTTGATTTTATAAAAACCAAAAATCCTGACTATGGACACTAGTGGATAGCGCCATCTAGTGTATGTTTTTGGAAACAAGGATTTTAAAATTTGAAATATGTAATTTAAACTAAATAAACTGATTTTACATAAAATACTTAAACTTTTTTGGATGTATTCAAAAAATAAAAAATTGGTTTAGGTAAAAAGAAGTTTTGACGCGCAAAAATCAAAGTTACTTTTCACTAATTCAGAATTTTTGATCCTACGTCCACTTCATGTGCTTAGTCGATGCAATAATTCACAATGAATTGTACATACATACCAAACCGCATTCATATAAAACATATTTAGGTATGCGCAAAAACATTAAAATCGCTGTTTTTTCACTATGAATGAGTTATATCTTTTGCCTGTAGTAAATAACGGTTTTTACTGTTGTGCGTAAAACTAAATTGTAGAGCAAGTAATATCTTATCTGTTCTGCTTTGATATAAAAGATTCTGGCTTTAAAAACTACATTCATTCTGTTATAGTATGTGAATTGGTAAAGTTTTTCGATTCGCCATTTTGCATACGATTCACGTCACAAGTTAGCTCATAAATCGTTTCTCTTCAATATAAAGTTATAATTTATGTTGATTCGTTAGTCATGAAGCAGAGATGTCCCTCGCCTCTCCTTTCCAAACTTTCTAATATTCATAATTTTTATTCAGTTATCATTGGAGCGACTGTCATTGTTACATTATGGTTAAAGAGTTGTAATTTTTTTTTATTTCATAAGGTGGTAAAAGAGCGAGCGGCCACTTGAAATCGCTAAAATAGCGAAGTGACCGTTGCCCATAGACATACGCAATTGCATATGCGTTGCCTACCTTTACAAATAACAAATACAAATTGATTTGACGGATTTCGTTAATGTTTAGTTGATTTTTTTTGTGGTGAAGAGTGTGTATTATTAGTTAATAGACGGAACAAATTTACTTTGCATTTATAATTTTTAAACATAATTTATTTGCGGCCAGACTTAGAGACGGTACGTCTCCCTTAGTGTAGGTGAAGTATGAGAAATCTATACCTAGGCGACCCTTTGGCGACCAATTATCTTTTCTGTGTGCAGTTTTTGAGATTATTTTAAATTGTGCTCGTTAAAAGTTTGCTATCCGATATTCTGAGTGGAAAAGGCATCGCTAGCGAACAACATTCGAACAATCCCTTTGACACATTCACCTGAATATATTTAATCATTTCGATCACAACGTGATTCCTTAAGCCGCCTTTTATTCACGAAGCTTTTCCCCCCGACTTGACGTTTAGGATTTTATGTTTTATTACATTTTACGCATATTTTACAAAGTCCATGCTTTCAATTTGAATTTTGGACTTGAATCTGATCTAAAATATTTTTATAGGTTAAACTTCATAAATGGACGATAAAATTTTATTTAAGTTCAACTTAATTTGGTATTAAAATATTTGAAACTATTATTAATATCGTTGCACTTTATACGAGAACATATCTGATATTCATGTTTCTGAAAAATCTTTTCGCTTTAATAAATATTTCAGCGTTTGGCTTCCGCGTGACATTTGTATTTCAAATAAATCCTACGTAGAAATATTGTACGGAATTTGATGTTGTTTTTGCTAAGAAAAAGTGTCACGCACTTTACATTTCATTTCCATTTCTTTGTTTATATTTCTACTATTAAAATAGTTATTGGATAAAAAATACGGGCTTTTATTTTTTAAAACATGGGACTTGATGATCAAACTTGAAGTAATATAATCACGGCCGTCAATCAGAAGGGTTGGCAGAGATTGCAGATTTCTATTTGGCGCAGTTCTGACACACCGCACTCGTGTAGTAAACATTCGCACCCTTAATACTGCGTTGTTATACCGTTGAAATACCGTATACGATTATTAAGATATGTCCTTGAACGTAATTATGAGCAAGGCTAATGTACTGATCGATATCTTCTAATCTGAGTCAGTGGAGAATCAATTATATTAGGGACGCTCCGATAGACAAACACTCCTTTACTTATGTCATCGTAACAAGCAGATTTTGACTGGGCTGACATGGCCTGACGTCAAGCGCAGAGCTTAAAGTAAGACGGCGGAGCACTGTGGACGTCGTCTGCCCCACTACGGGGATCTAGGACACACTCGGCCTTTTTGTAGTCAATAGTTACATATTAGCATTATGATAGATATTAATGTTAAAAAAATAAAATAAGAATTCAAGTTATTTTGAATAAATTATAACACAGAAACCTTCGTTATATTTATATAGTAATAGTACTGGGAAATCTGACGCGATTCAATTTTACGTGAAATTGATATTCTATTTTCCTTTACCGCTTCGAGACATTTTGTATAATTTGATAAAATAATGAAATATTATATTCACTAACTTAGGTTATTTTCAGAAATTAAAGAAATAAGTTCATTTAAGGGACTTCTTATATATTTGTCTTTGAGATAAGCAAATTGGTTTTCTTAAAAAATAAAGCTACGTAATAAGACAAATATAGTCGAAGAAATTCGCCTTACTCTTTATTCTTATTTGACCTAATATTAACATCATTGATAAAGACCCAAGATATATAAAAACTCACGAAGTCGTGAAATAATAATTAATTATGAATCAGCAAAAGTAACGCAAATATTCTATACAAATAATAATTAATAAGGTTATGTTTGTGGTATATCTCAGAGGTACTATTTCATAGAAAATCGAATTATGTTTCAGCAAAACTAAAACTGAAGTAAACATGTCAACGCAAACTGACCTTTATTTTGCATATCAAAGACCTTAATCAAGTCAAAATCACGTGCATTTAAATTACTTTAGTTATTAGTTTGCTTTGTAATTTTCGTGAGATACGATGCTAGGATTCGAGTTGTTTTATAATTTGTTTGTAAATCAGAGTTTAGACAGTTTATATCAAGATTTAAGGACAGAACAAGTCTTCTTGTGTGCAATTTGAAAAGTAAAGTTCTACAATCGAAATTGCAATTCAACAACCCGCTACTACAGTTTGTAAATAAATCTATTTAACTATTTTGAACTGAGATCGTAAATAATTGTAATCTTCCGTGATAAAGTTTTTAGTTAGGTACGTATATTATTTTATTCGTGATTTATATTAACTAATTGCTGACCATGAGTAACTTCATAAACACACGATACAGGAAAAATAGTTATAAAGTTGACGTAACGAAAAGATAAAGTCGATCACGCGAGATTTCAATGAATAACAAAAAGTAAATATTAAGTAACCGAGATTGTAATGTTGTAAAGTTTTATAATAACAATCTGGTTACGATAATAATAAAAATGAACGATTCAAATGAATTATTAAATGTTTTTTTTCCATTTCGTAAGTTTGTTTGTTTGCAGGAAATTTGCTATTTTATAATGTCTTTAAAACTTAAGAAGTGCTTTTATTTTACATCACCAGTTGAAGCCACCCTCGTCTTTAATATCGAATATTAAAAATAATATTAATATTCGATTCCATTGAAACAATATTAGCACACCCCTAATATCTATGTGGAAGACAAAACAAATTTCCTTTTGAATTGCCAATTCCACAGAACATCCGGAAAGCTTCGCCACATCTAATGAAACTGCCTTTAGAAAAAATGAACATCTTTATTGAAAATGTGCGCTCAAGAAAGTTAATTATTTAGACCAATAGAAAAAATGCATCTTAATATTCAGAACCAAATGTCTTGTGTATTTTTAACGTACGTTTTTTGTGTAAGCTAATAAACATTACGTCATTCATTTTGATTTTTTTATTCTTTTTTTTGGGATTTTTGTCCATATGGGACATGTCAATCCCATAGTGACTTTTCTTATTATTTAGTAAAGAAGCTGGCATAATCGTACCTCCGCGATTGAAGCCGGGTCTGACAGAATAGAAAAATTAGGCCAACATCATTTAAATTAACTTTCATTTCTGTGAAGCAGCTCACAATCCCGCCTGTTTTTCTCACACTCCAACAGCAAGATCCACTTTGATAAATACGTATAATTCATTTGTATAACTTTTTTAGTTTTTGTTTTCGGGTTTGCGTGTGGGAGCGATTCCCCAGTCAAAATGTTATTTTTTTTTCGTTTAAGGTTTAGGTATTCATAGGTTTCTATGAGACCGTATTACTTTACAACTATAAGTAGTGTAGTTACTTCTATTTGAACCTAGTGTTAGTAGATTTGCTTATTATCGCGGCGGGCGATTATTTCACAGGAATAGTTTATTGGGGCAATCGAATGGACTATCTTCAATCTATTTTAGTAGCGCGTGCTGAGCACATAAAGATTCTATTAGATTTCCCTCGAGGACGCCTCCACAACGTTGAGTAGTATGGTAATAGAGAATAGTGTGTTTTTATTTTAGTTTCTTTTTTGCTTGTAATATTTACTAATACTATACTACTTTTATAAAACTCGGTATAATTGTAAACCAATGACATTCAGGAGAGGAATACGAACCAAATGATACATTTGTCAAATCGAATTAGTCGATTCGGCTATGTAATGGAACTTACCTACATACAAACACGCATATATATAAACTTAAAACATTACTCTCTTGAATTAGTCGGACAAAATCAGAAAACTACTCAGTTTGTTTAACGGAGATTGAGAGTTTTAGCTTAATGTTTTGGATGTTTATGAAAACACATGGTTATGTTATTTGTAAGTTAAGTTTTTATAAACTTAAATGGTGCTACGCCACATAAATATATAATTTCGTAGATGTGCTACGGTCGAGATGTCGTAGCACTTCTACAATTGCACTTTGAAGAATAAATATGTCGAGTTGAGTTAGTGGACATTTATGTCGGAGAAATATTGCGTGTAGTAATATTAGTATGATGGGTTTTTATAAACGATGGTTGCAAGTAATTCACGTTGATATGTTCATTGTTTTTACACTTTAGTTGCTGCCTTTGAAGAGCTTAATAGTACGTACAAGAGTATATCGTAAAATTTTTGAAATACGAATAATGAATTTATTTTTTCCGAATATGATAATGCGTTGTAATTAGGAAAAAGAGTAATAGTTATTCTTAAATTTAATCTGCTACTTTATTAGCATTTTAATGTAGATATTGGCATGGTATAATAGCGTCGGTAGCTCAGGGGTCAAGCACTTGACTTGCAATCTGCAGGTCCTGGGTTCAAATTCCGCCATATACCAATGTGTTTTTCGATTTTCCGATTTACATATGTACATATTATCCGACGTTCTTACGGTGAAGGAAAACATTGTGATGCAAACTGCACATATCTGAGAAGAAATTCAAAGATATGTGTGAAGTCAACCAACCCGCACTTGGCCAGCGTGGTTGACTATGGCCTAATCACCTTTAACGGTAGGCTCCGAGCCCCTCGGTGGGGACGTATAGTGATGATAAATAGTGATCTTTATAGAACATTTCTTGTAAATGTCACCATTAATTAAGTCACGTACAGACTTAATTGAGAATACCTCTTTAATACGAACAATGTTAAAACGTAGTGTACGTGTAAATGTCTTTATACGATTACTGAAACTAAAAACACAAACAACGTGTTTACTAGAATACTCTGTTTATGTATGGCGGTTGCTACTCGTGTTGTCGACACGAGGAATCGTGTTTTGAATGCTAATCGAATCAAAACAAATTTCCAATTCGCAAAGCGACAAACAAGTTCATTTCATTTTGTATATACGACAAATTAAGAAAATGTTAATTAGAAAGCATATGCGCATAATTACGTACTGTTAAAGAAAAAGTCGAAGAATTTTGGAGTTTAAAACACAAGGAAACGTCAAATTTCGACACCAGGCGATTTTAGTCGCTACGCAATTAAAAGCAATATGGTGTCATAGAGCTTCGTTCACACGTCGTCCAATTTTGTTCTATAGTCGGCAAAACCAATCCCTTGCAACCTGTTTGTTAAAATCGTCGCAAGAAAAGTCGGTGCGATCTTTAATATGGCGGAGCAAATCTATACGAATATGTCTTGTAGTCGCGATGCCTGTACTGAGCGTATGGACGACTCTCGTCACCAAATCATCGTTGTGTGTATGTTAAACTTTATATCTGTTTTGTTCCACAATTTTTCCTAATAATGTTTTATACCTGTAATTGGATAAATTGTCTATCTTGAGTATTATTAGATTAGTACTTTCGAGTAAACACTTTTTATTAGTTTTGTGAATAATTTATCTGTTTAGTATATTTATATAAATAAAAGTAATCAAATAAATAAACTATGTAATAAATAAGGCGATTGTCCAACTTTTGCAGCTTTTGCGCCGAAGGCTCACGCTGTGTGATTTAATGTAAACCTACTCTGAACGTAATATTCTTGCTGGGACGATTTTTAACCCTGACAAAATCCTGGAGAAGAATGTAACAAAATACGATCAACAAAGTTTTTTTATCGTACTCATGGTCTTTAAATAACAGCATAATATATTGACAGATTTTTATCTTTACCTGCACTTAAACAATGTCATGGAAATTCTTAATAATAAATTTTGCACATTTAGTTACCGAAATAAACATTTTTTTTTGGTTTTTTTAATATCTGCCAGCATGAATTAACTTATACATTGTATATTCTAGACATTGATGACAGAACGAGCAATCAATATTGAATAGCTTTCATAATGGACACCGACCGCGTAATACCAGTATTGCTGACCAATATACAAAGACCTTCCGCCAATCGGTTTACAAGCTGTATTATATAAACATCTACAGTTTACGTGGTTCTTATTGTATTGGTTGACATATATTGAATTTATTTTAAAACAATTCAACCCAGTGTGTAGTTAATGGAATCTCTAGTTCAGATGAAACAACTATTGTATAACAAATTTAGTAAAGAAAGATAGTGTTTTAAATTAAATAATAATATCAATAATGTTTTGAAAGAAAGTTCTAAATTAAAAGTTTTGGTGGTCGTGGCATTACAAAGATTTATAAAGCTATTTTTCATTGTAAAATGGGGTAGATTGATTTGATTAGCTATTTTCTATAGATTATAAAATGTGTATCAGGACCTACCAAATGTAGATCAGTGGTCTCTGCCTACCTCTATGGTTTACGGGCGTGAGTTATATTGATTGTAAAATGTTGCTTGCACTAACTTGCTCTGTCCAGGTTATTGGTATTTTCCTTTAATCTAGTTAACAATTATCCCTTTTGTCAATGTCCTAGTATCGTCCCTTGAGCTACATGTCAAGGCGTTAACGTGAGCGCGTTGGTTACTTTGTGGCGAGTTGGAAACGTGTCATTCGATATGTTTTCTCGAACGATTGTGTACTGCATGTCAATTCGATGGAATATTTCTAAATTCTTGGGTTTAGTTGTACCTTTTTAACCTAACATTTATCAAATAATAGCTGTCGAGCGCGACTACGTCCGTTTGGTATTAAAAAAAGACTTAATTAGTATCCTCTATGTTATTCCACGTCTGCGACAAATTTCAGAGAGATCCATGCAGCCGTTTCTTACCTTCAAATAAACGTCTATCTAAACGTTCTCATTTATAATAATAGTAATACTGATTAGATAGAGGAGAAATGCTTTCGAGAATATTAAAACATAAGTGGAAGTAATTATATCAATATGTGTAAGCATTGTATCAAATATTGAACGCACTAAGTATGTATCTATAGCGATCATCGAACCTTAGACTTAGTATAGCTTAATGCTTTATTTCAACATCGCAGTCTGAATAGAGACATTTAATTATTGAGTTTCACAAAACCAATAAATCAAGACTAACGAGATGCCAACAGAGTTAGTCTGTGAACTTTAAATATTTGAACTTTTAATGGTCTCAAGTCACCATTGAACAAACTTTATTTATAGTAAAGATTAAGTAAATATACTTACGTTAGCGGAGCCGTATCTTGCATTTAACGTCAGTGTTTACGGCAGAAACTATAATTTTGAAATATTATAAAAATAAATACTCGTCGCTTTTATTTACATTGAAAAACAGAGATAAACAATAGGTTTTGTAAAGGTATAGGTGCAGTGGAAACCTAGAGCAAAAAATTTGCCCTTGTAATTTTCACAATATCGTTTTATTCAAATATCATTTATATTACTGCTTTTACGTGTTATATAATCATCTTGAATTCTTCTGTTATGTTAGACAAAATTTATTCCAAACATTTTATGGCTTTTTATTTGCTTGTTCGTAAGTAACATGTGGTTATACTCCGTCCATCATTTTTTAATCAATTTTGAGTCACGCACAATTTTTTTATTAATAAAACAATCACAAGAGCGATGCTTAATAGCTACCAGCTTTTAGCGGTCACTCAATTTTGTCGAACCAGAAAAATAAAGCGAAAGCCATTACCGACATCGAGTGCCCGATAAAAATAAATGCACGACAGATTTGTTGTAAAAAATAATATGACTAAGATTGCAATGTAAACACGACTGCGACTTTTATTATTATTTTATTGTTGTACGTAATATCAACACCATGAACAGAATGGTAGTCTTGGATGGCTTGTCTATTTTAACTATCTAGAGTGGTGCATCAATATAAAGTGAGCCTACGCTATCGCCATTAAGAGTCTCAGCTCGGCCCAGGCCAAGACTTGGAGCTTTTTAAGATCCCCCTCCACCCCATCCCCCCATCATACCTGAGACTGTATCACTGCCGGTAACCGACTGTGCTAGTCAACTTGTATTTAATAACATCTTTGTACAAGTTTTCTCTTATATTTTGATAGTCATTTGATGTGCTCCTCAATCCGTAGACAGTATATTAAATCCGTTATCGTGTGCGAGCCGGCTCATAAATTGTGTCAACAAGGATAATCAAAGCGAGAGAGTTGTTTACTGATAATTAACTTCCGATGTACTTGCGTCATCATTACGTTGAACTTATCGATATATACGGTAGGTACATCACTATTGCCCAAAACACAAAAGCACAATTTTTCCGGCTTCCATTAAAGGGTAACTAAAATGTCCATATTTTTCACTGAGTGTGTAGAAGATTAATACAGAATGTTTTCTTATAAATTCGTCAATCGTTATTATTAAACCTTCATGGTGTTTGTATTTCTGAAAGAAAAGTAAAAAGAAATTTTAAGAAAATTGTGAATTAAATATTACATTGAAGTGACAATGGATTATATTTGTTTTCAGACAATGTTAAATAAAAAATCACTTAACCTCAAAATCGTTAACACTCTTAAAAGCTAAGGAAAATATAATAATATGCATTTTCGGATAAAGATTGCGATAAGAATAAACCTTTTTTCCACTAAAGTTAAAGGTTTATGATTGAAATATAATAAATAAGCCACACATCAACACTAGCGCTTTTACGAAGTATAAACTTTTATTACTTTATTAAAAAAAATTACGATATAACTAATCAAGAAAGTTAAGATAAATTAAAATAAATATATAATAATTTTTATTCCAATAAAAAAAGTTTCATTTATATTTAACAAGGGATAATTCAGTCTCTTTATGCATGTTAAATGTGTCCCTTTTTCAGTAGCGTTTATACCGGATTTACGAATACGCCATGCGGCAGCAGCGCCCAGAATATTATTTTGACTTTCTGGTTCCGACACTAGAATTTAATTTACAGGCCATATATTATATGTGCAATATTTTTAGAGAATTTGGCATAGTTTATTTAACATTATGATATCGTAGTTTGCACTTATATACGGGGTGTATTTAATTTTTAAGACAATCGAAATTGGCTAACCTTAAAAAGTATTTTTTTTTCATTTTCTAATAGATAATTTACTTTGTCGTTTGTTTAATTTCTATTAGACATTTGACGGCAGTAAAATAAATGAATTTATTATTCTTTCCGTTGAAAACATATTAACATAATTCAAATAATGTTTGCAATTCATTTATTTTTCTTTCTCAGTGAACTTTTTACGTCGGAGGAATAATTCGAAGAGATGGTATTTTTCTGTGTGAAATAAGATTGAATTTTTTGTATTTTCTTTTACAACAAAATGTTTATGAATATTTTATTTGCTTTATCTCTTGCATTCTTGCCTTGCTCGCTATATTTTAAGAGAATGATTAACGTTCATAAAAGCTAGCAACAATTACCTACTTTACAAAATTCAAAAATAGATTGAAGTCAGTGCTTGTCGAGAGGGCTCTGTACGAAGATTTTTTTCAGTGAAATTTATTTTTTGTTAAGTTTAATACATAATGATGACTTATCGATAGGTGAAATGCATAAGTCTATGCAGTAGTGCAGGAACTTTACTTAGTAATTGATGTATAAATTGAAAATAGCAGCACGGCAGCCATAATTCATTTATTACGTTGTTATAATCCTTATACTAAACTATGTGTAGTACTAGCAGTCGCTTGCGACTCCGTCCGCACGGAAAAAAAAATCAATTAGTAGCTCATGTGTTCTTCCAGGTTATGTTCTATGCCTGTGCCAAATTTCAGTGAGATCCATGCAGCCATCCATTAACATTCGCATTTATAATATTCGTAAGAAGTAAGATTTATACTTTGAGGCACTATTCGCGACTATATATCGTTGTTTCACATCCCGCGCTATTTTCTGTCCATCTATCTTTTTTATGACTAAAAAGGCAAAGGTTCTAGTCATTATGCCACATATTTGGCAGAATGTTAATTATGCACTCAACACTTGTACCTGAATTTGTTTAAAATAACAATTTCTATAACCCCTCCGTTAGTTGAATTGAATATAATTAATGTCATATTAATATAATGAATTCACAAGTACAGTATGAGTAATTCATGGTATACACTCGGCAGCAATTTCCTTGTCAATAATCACAGGCTCATATTTGGGGCACGTCTTGTTTCTTGATTGGAACTTGAATTATTCAAACTGTATGCTATATTATTTGTGTATATCTATGTATTTTAGTATTGAATTAAAATTAATTACACAGTATATCTTTTCACATTTTTAACATATTTAAATATTATTTTATTTCTTTATTAATTAGGTTAAAAGTGACTCCATTAAGATTTTATCTGTTTTAAGCAAAAATCGTAACTACATTACCGTTACATTCATAAGATATATTTTTTTACGTTTTGTTACAAGTTGCAATTTTAAAAGTGTACTTGCTTTTGTCGAGTAGTATACCACCATTTCCATATTTAAACTTATGAATACCAAGATTATAAATAAAACAAACTCTAAATACATTTGTTTATCTTCGGCTTGCGTACGAGCTACATGTATGATAATGGACCATGCATTAAATGCATCTGATGCATTACTTATCCTAAACTAGCTGTCGCCCGCAACTCCGTCCGTGTGGATAATATATAATAAAAACTTAATATATAGATAAGGTAAATATAAAGCAGCTCTTCAAGCCATAAATTTGAAAAAAAATAGTATCCTATGTCCGTCATCTGGCTCTAAGCTACCTCCTCACCAATTTTCAACCGTACCGGTAAAGCCGTTCTAGAGTTATAAATAGTGTTACTAACACAACTTTCTTTTATATAGATAATAGATTTTGTTTTCAATATTGAATTTCAGCCAAAATAATTTCATTTAGATAAAGTTTATTTTCGCGGGTCTCGTTAACTACAAGGTTTATACAAAGGTATTGAAATCGATAAAGGAAGTTTCAAAAAATTGTTTCATTTGTATGAATTAATTTTATCGTCTACATTTTACAACATTTTCTTTGATTCTCGCGGCTAAGAGTTACATTTTCTTTCAAATGTCCCTTACTTGATGTGATTAATGAAAGATTTTAGTTAAAGATTGATCTAAATCGTGTTCGAAACCTCGAAACAATATAGAAAATTTTCCTGCTTACAACTAACATAAAGTTAAAAAAATTCGTGGTCTACAATTTTATATAAACCATCATAATGTATTAATTTTATAAAATATAATTATATAATGCAAAGAATCGCCAAAGCAGAAATAAGCAAAATCCCTTATTCATAATAATGTTAACTCTTAAATTTTCATTAATTAACCTTTTGTTAATAACCCGAAGCTGGGACATAATAAAATGGAAATTAATTTGGCATATCGTTATTACATGAAATTTAATTCAAGACGGTATTGTAAAAGGTTTCAACTGTCTAGCACTTTCATTTGTTTATGAAAAATCTTCGTTACATTAAATGTGATAAATTTAAAAAAAGAAACGAAAAAAAATCCAACCTTTTTTTACGGATAATAAAAATTACTGTTGCTGTTCTATGGAACAATTAAAGTGTTAAGTTTAAGTAATATTCGATAGAACATTATCTTACTTCTTACTGAGATTATAAATGCAAAAGTTTAGATGGATGGATGTTTGTTTGAAGGTATCTCTAGAACAGCTATATGCATCTCCCTGAAGTTTGCAGAGTTGTAGAACATAGTGTGGAAGAACAATACTTTTTACGTTTTTTTAAATCCGCGCGGACGGCGTTACGGGCTACAGCTAGTCTTAAATATTCTTCTTATTGGCGAAAATTTTAATATATTAATTATTAACCATGCATTATACTTTATCCAGGGAAAATACGAAAACGTAAATCTGTCACACGATGACAAATTTATGAGTACAAAAAACACATGTGACACATTCCTTCATTAATCTCGAGCCTCGGCCGCACTTTGTTTTTGTTTGCTGCCAACAAGAGCAGGTGAGGGGTTACCCAATTATAACAAGGATAAATTACTTAAAACGTTTAAGATGTTGGTGTGACAACAATATTGTTTTCCCTCTCATTTCTTTGGTCATCTCAATTCTTTGTTTTTTTTTATATAAGAGAAGGGGACAAACGAGCGGCGGGAACACCGAGGTAATCAACGACACCCATGGACATCTGCAACACCAGAGGAACTGCAGATGCGTTGCCGGCCTTTAAGGAAATGGTATGCTCGCTTCTTGAAGGTCCCTAAGTCGTACTGGTTTGGAAATACCACCGAGGACAGACCGTTCCACAACGCGGCTGTGCGAGGCAAAAAGTTACGCGAGAATCGCACCGTTGTGGAATGCCAGCCATCCAGATAAAAAAATACACGGTTACAACTGGTAAAATTCACAATGAGAAAGAATACAACAAACAAGGCATGAAGCCTAAATTGCTTCGACTATTTTTAATTCTTAAATATATTAATTTCCCTCATTCAATTCCTTTTGTATCCTTAAAGGACTAACCTTGTATTTTAATTTTTTGTTATATTTTAAATTTGATAAGGAAAACATTGGTCGTAATACTTCAATGTCCGCAGTAAACAAGGGGACAATAAAGATGGCTTGTCGAGATATGTACCTACGTTAAATTAAACGAGATGTATTACTCCAATTTTGTTAAGTGTCTTCTTTAACAATAACCGTTTAATTTAAATTAAGAATTATGATGGAGGAATTAAACAGAGGTCTTATCTTAATATTCATTGGCATTTTAAAATTAAATGAAATTAAAATTATTAATTAAATTATTCGTGGTTACTAAGTCTTTCTCTCTCTCTCTCTATGCATCGTTTCCTCTCTAGGATCGTGATCTCTAACAAATCGTACTACACTGTTAAAATTGTTTTAATAAAAGCTAGAGTAAGCCGTGACTTGTGAAAGCTGTTCGCGAGTGCGATACAGCGCGGGCGCTGGCAACTGATAAAACATCGCTTACGGTGTTTTCACGCTCACGCAATTTGATAACGGGATTAGAGCCGTTTACCTCATTGATGTATTACAAAAACTTTTACAGACATTTACATGGATTTTGTGCGACAGTTTTTGTACTAACGGACTTCTTTAGTTGTAACGAATTTTAGTATAGCAGTTAGTACTAGTACTACGTATACTTTGTGTTAAAAAACGCTTTTGTTTTTGAGAAAACTTGACCATTGTCGCTCAATCTTGTGTAGTATTTTGCTAAGCGAATTTCATATAATTTCGTCTCCCTTTATTGCGTTAAACATAATAATCGTAGCTAAATGTTCCAAAAAAACCTCAGAGAATTTTTATTTTATTATGAGACAAATTCAATGATTTCTTATGTTTATTATACGTCAGCAATTTATACATTTCGTAAAAACCATAAAACAAATTGTGTAATTAACGTAATTTTGTTGGGTCACTCGGACTTCCCTAAACCAATGCTGGGAGATGTTCTTGCTAATATCGGACTCGGAGTCAGTACAACGTTGCCTCTTGACACAGGCGGACGCGTTCTGTGTTTGGATGTCGTGTTGAATATTTAAAGTTGTGGAACTTACTCGTGAATTAAAGTGATCAGTTAATTGTGTTTGTTTTTAATTTGTATGTTTGAACGTTGAAGTTTTAATTAATTTTAAATGTGAGAGTTTTGAAAACTTTTTGGTCGTTAGTGACATGGTGATTTGGAAAAGTTTACCTTGTGAGTGCTCTACATTTTTTAGCAATAATAATTAATATTTTTATTTTAATATGATTTAATTTAAAACAATTTTCCTTCTAGTGTAATGATAGATAAAATAATACATTCAAAACTCAAATAAGATTTTTTTTTAAAATAAGCAACTTATTTTCTTTGATGGTTTCATGATATGTTTTGTTTTAAATTTATCTTTTAAGAAGTTAAGTTAGAAAACTATTAAAACGATACGTTGTATAAAAAACAGGTTTACTTTTAGTTTCTATGACTAATAATAGAAAGGAGGAAATCTGTTTGTTTTGAATAGAATCCGACACTAGTAAATCGATTTCAAAAATTCTTTAACTATTGCAAAGTTACACTATACCTGAGTGTCATAGGCTATATTTTTTTTATTAGATTTTTAAATCCGCGCGTACGAAGCCGCGGACGACTGCTAGTTTCTACGAAAGTCTTTTTATAGCGTCGTGTGTTTGTTGTGTCCAGTAAATATGTCACATTAAGATTGATGTTAACCTGAACGGTATCGATTGGAGCGCCACCTGGCTCTTGTTAAGACAAATACACTTTTAGAAATATTGTACCGTTCTATATTCTTATATTATATATTATATACATATATTTAGACTTATTTACTTGTATTATATATTAATGTCAAAAAGCTTATCTTATTTACGAGAAAAAAATTATAACTATTATAAATATTTTATTGACTTAGTGTAGTATATTAGGCTTAAATTATCAGAACTCTAAGAATAAATTAAATTACAAATTGAGAACAAAGAATATAATTTAATAGACATCTTTGATCTGAACTATTCAATTACAACACTGCAATTATACTTTAAATCAACGACGACGCTTAAACGAGCTCGAATCTATATCACTTTCAATTAACGTAGCAAGATATACATAGAGTGCTACGCCGTAGACTAACTCGTAGAGTCATTTAGATCTACTGATTAATTTGAACTAGTAATTGACTAATGCCGAAAGTCTACTGAATTTATCATAGTTCACTCGTCAAAGTTAGTAGAAAAGAGAGATAAATTATACTTAATAATTATAAATAATAAAATCATTTTTAAAGTACTAAATGGTGAAGAAGACATTATACTAATAATATAAATGCAATAGTTTAGGTGGATGGATGGTTGTATGGATGGATATTTGTTAGAAGATATCACCGGAACGGATCAACAGATCTTGTAAAAATTGACACAGATGTAGAATATACTTTGGAAGAACACATAGCCTATTTTTTTTAATGCTGTGCGGACAGAGTCGCTGACAAAAGCTAGTCCAATATATTTACTAATGTCGTAAGTAATTCACGGCCGTGGGAATTTATAATTGTTATGAAATAATTGTTATAATATTCTCTTGTTACAGGTGTGCGTGAAGGACATGAGTCGACAAATATTTTGACAGGTGTTTTATTGTGGGTAAGTTATCACGTGATTTTCTAACAAACATACCTTTGCTTTATTTTGGACATGTTATGAGGAGGGATGATGATGATATAAGCAAAAAAGTAATGAGATTGAATGTGGATGGCTACAAAGGTAGAGGAAGACCAAAAAAAGTATGGAATGACTGTATGAAAGAGGATATGCGTAAGAAGGGGGTAGACTCGGATATGACGGCTGATAGAGATGTATGGAGGAGTAGTACATGCTGTGCCGACCCTCGATAGGGATAAGGGCAGGTTGATGATACCTTTGCTTTATTTAAATAAATACAATAACGTAGCAATATAAAATCATATTTATATAAAAATTAAATAAAACATGATATTTCCCATGCTAATAATTTAACTTGACTATGTAACAGTTAATAAAAATGTTAAAATATACTTACTTTATTATAAATGCGAAAGTTTGGTTGGATGGATGGATGATTTTTAGAAAGTACCTCCAAAACGGTTTAACGGATCTAGATGGTAGTAGATTACTTATTAATTTAATTTCACGAGGACGAAGTCGCGGGCGAGTGCTAGTAATAGTGTAATTTTTTCATAATGTTTTACGTTGTGTAAATTTTTAAATACAAAATTAACTGAAGTATTAATAATTATATACTTCTATTAGTAGAAATATGCTTCAAAATATTTGAATACTTTTTAATATACCTACTTCTTGGAACGTATGTATATGTAGAATGATATAGTGAAATAAACAAAAAAAAACCATCGTACATTTCCTAATTCTTTGCGGACCTTTCTTATCACAGCGACCAAAAACGGTAATGTACTAACTGTAATCACAATACAGTCATAAACTTGCAATCTATGTTTACCACGCGACCGGACAAGTTAAGCCCAACTACTATTAATAACAATATTAAATATACTTCCTCAAGGCAAGCCTGACTACGTCAACTGATGAAGTAAATAAGGTAAATATGAAATATATGACATCATTCATTCATAAATTACATAAGTGATTTACCAACATATCATCATAATAGAAACAAATCTTTATATATATAATTCTTCTGTGAGTGTGTATGTCACTGAACTTCTCTCAAACGACTGGACCGATTTTGATGAAATTTTTTGTGTGTGTTCAAGGGGATCTGGGAATGGTTTAGATTCACAATTTTGTCCGCTGGACAATGTTTTTTAATTAATTTTTAATTTATTAGTAGTTGTTGAATTTGGAATGTTTTACATTGGATCCGACAGGCAGCGCTACCATCGCAGTGTCAAATTTTAAATAATATTCAAATTAAAGACGTGTAGACAGGACAACGTCTGTCGGGTCCGCTAGTAAGTTTATAATATCTTATATCTTTAAATGAGCAAAATGAGGAAGAGACAGATTGGGAAAGCTGACCCCACCACCTTGCGGGATGCAAGCTAGGGAGAGAGAGAGAGAGAGTTGTGATATAAAACCGTTGAGACAGCATATCAGCCCGTCGTTATCAGTACCCGCGCACAGAAAACATTGTAAATGATGTTTTATCACTCGCTATCTACACAAAAGCATTAACGACGCGATTGATCGAAGCCCACAGCTTTTAAAAACATACATATATACAGTATTTAAATCGATGTGCAGCAAATCATCCAATGTTAGAAATATTTACAAATATTGAAGTCCTTTGATAAGTCAAAGGTGGACGTAATTACTCAAAAGGTTCTAATGAGATCGGTAAACCGTGGATTTCTGAGTTCAAAATCTCCGTTGTAAAGTACATTGTTACCTATGTGTTGTCTAGAAATTTTGGATGCAGAAATCCACGGTACGTAATTTTTGGGATTAACTTGGAACACATTGCGACATACAATTTTTATATTGCATGTTTAGAAAAATGTAAAAAAAAGTTTTTGGTTCTTAATTATGAAATACTGAAAATGAAGTGTAATTTTTGTATTAACTTACAAAATTAAATTTCGCCGAACGACCGCTTCACGACCAAAAGTAAAGTGAGTTACGTTTCATTTCCTCGCGAGTAAATTTAGCGACTAATAAGTTATAATTTTACATCAGGCAGTATTTCAACATTGTAAAAATACAGATTAAAATATCTACCACTAGTTGTCACCCGCTACTCCGTCCGGACGGATTAAAAAAACATAATTAGTAGCCTATGTGTTCTTCCAGACTACGTTCTATAATTATGCCAAATTTAATCGAGATCCGTTTAGCCGTTCTTGTGATATCTTCAAGTAGCTATTACTGTTTATTTTTGTTTAACAGTGGATTTTATAGTGTAAAGGTATTTTTAATATTATTTAGAAAGATTATTACTAATCTTTAACATGATGTATAAATAGTACATATCTTACTAATATAATAAATGCGAATGTTTGAATTGATTTTTGGTGGATGGACGGATCTTGAAAGTTATCTCCAGAACGGCTACATGACTGAAGGGAACAAATATAGAATATAGTCTGACAGAGAAAATATAGGCTACTTTTTTTTAATTCCCCACGGACGGAGTCCCACGCGGGGACAACTAGTTTCAAATGAATTGGCAAATGTAACTTTGTAAGATCTGTAGATTATCAAAATACTCTCTTAATTAGTTGTATGAAGAAGTTCAGAAGAATTAGAAGAGACAGTAGATATTAAACCAGTAACCAAAAAGGTTCTATTTTCAAAAAGTTTCATCAACACAGCGAAAGCTTATTCAATTAATGTTTGGAATACTTTCAGGATGAGCGCCTCTAATAATTACAATTTCCGCTTCACTGTTTGTTTTTAAATTCAAATGGCTTTTCATGTAATTAAACAATATTTTTTGTGAAACAAAAACACAACGACAAACAGCGTCCTCAAAACTTTAATCTTAAAATAATTTGAGAATTTCAAGAAGTTTACAATAAGTTTTAAATTTAGTTAGACAGTTTTTGGAGTAAAATCTGACACGTCCCAAATTATTCCAAACGTTAAGAAATATGGTCACGTTGTCTCATTATAATTTTACTACGTGGTCTAGTCCTATCTTATAAAGAAGCGAGCTTATCACTATCTTAAAGGCCTCAACGCATCTGCGGTTCCTCTGGTATTGCTGATGTCCATGGGCGTCGCTGAACACCTCGATGTTCCCGCTGCTCGTTCGCACCCTTCTGTTATAAAAAAAGCGTATGTTTGCAGATAAAATTTTAATATGACTACATCAATTATACGTAGTTCAAATGTTAGACTAAAGATTCGCTTCCAAAAATATATCTTAGAATAAAAACAAATTGCTTGTAATTGAGATGACAGTGGTGTACACTTAAGTCAGAGAATTCAATTGGCCCTAATTCCGCGAGTCGTGCTGAGTCGTTAATCACTCGCCGGACAGAAACGACCCCCCGACGGCTACTTGATGGTTAATTGCCACCGCGACAACTTCATATATTCACATATTAATAAAATATGACGAATATCTGACTCTAGTACACATTTTTATGACTAAAGTTATTTTTTGAAGTTTTCTTGTCTATACGTAAACTAAAAATATTAGAAAATGGAATAGGTGTGTTCTATCATATTTTTATTCATTTCATTAAATTTTAGAACCCAAAAAACCATAGCTCTTAACGCTCGTTAACCACACGGGTAGACAGAGATTATGAACTTGCACTTGACACATGAAATATCTTTTCTACATTCATACACATTGTAATAGTACGTATAAAATGATAATACATTATCTTTTATGATTGTTTTTTTAAAGATAAATGAATTTTCCGTTTTTGTGTGATATTCGTAGGCGACTAACAAAGTGTCACGTCGCTACAATGGACCTTAACAAATGGCTGGCAAGGTGATGTTTGTTCAATGCTCTTGTCGTGTATTGGCGGCGGGCCTTAATGGACCACCGTTATAACATTTCTGTATAAACATTGCCGACGATTACAATATATTTTTTACTTTTTTATATATTGTTGATTATTATTTATTATGTATTATATAATTGTTGTTGCCACGAAACGAGTCTCAAGAATGAAATCCTCGGTAAAAATTGGCGTAAATTTTACGAATTTCTTACGCCATGATTATAATATGATAGGTTAGTGACGATTTATAAGTTACTATGTAGCTGTCATCCGCCGCTCCGTTTGCGTAGACATGAGCTTAATTAGTAGCCTATGTATTCTTCCAGGCAATTTTCGACATCCATGCCATGCAGTTGTTCTGGAGATACCTTCAATCAAACATCCATCCATCAATCCATCTAAACATTCGCATATATCATATTAGTAAGAAGAAAATTTTATTTGCTGACTAAGATAATTTTAACGGTTCAAATCGGACATCGGATCGACACATCGACTTTGGCCGCAAAGATGTCAATCTTATTTCTTTTTAATTAAACCGAGCTAGAGCGTGTGATCAGGTAATCCTCAGTTTCGGCCAGCCTTTGTCAGCGGTCGTAACCTTTGACCATGGCTTTTATAATGTTTGTATTAGCAATTTGCGGAACGCTACGTCGCACTAAAACACAAAAATATTATTTATAGCTCCGACGTCTTATTCACGGCACTAAAACAAAATTTACTGCGTATTTATTATCACGGGTACCAGGCGTTATATTTTTTGTTAACGCCTGGGAATTCTTGTATAGACTTAATAGATATTTTTTGTACGTCAAACTTTAGGAGAAATGCGTAAGAGAAAAACTACACACTTTCAATTTTTTTAAGGCGTTGCTTGTTTTTGAATTGAATATTTTTATCACACTGTTTAAGTAATTGTCAACTAAACCTAATTTAGGTGATTTGTATTGATTTATATTAATTTAAGTAATGCCAATTTAAATATTTCACATTCGTAGTACAACTGTGAAAATCTTTTTATCAGCTGCTTACTACGGAATTGAAGGCATCATTTTTTTATTATCGCTTTAATTCTCGGTGTCTTTCGGCGGTGGAAACACTTTTTGTCTTTTATAATAATCGTTTTAATTCATAAATTCTAGTAGAAAATCACGCAGAGTTTAAATAACGCACTACAGTTTGCTACCTAGTTTGTCAAAGGAAAACTTTTAACAATGTAGGTTATATTAACAACGAAGATAATTAAAGCTTGTTTTGTTAACAATATTTTTTTAACATATTTTTTATTATGACTTTTTTTTATTTTATATCATTTGGTGGCAAACGAGCGACCGGCCACCTGAAATCGCTGAAATAGCGAAGTGACCGTTGCCCATAGACATACGCGATTGCATACGCTTTGCCTACCTTTAATCAACGGAGGAGAGGATACACAGAAAGAAAAGATTTTCCCCTGCCATGCATCCTCTCATCCGGAAAGTCCGCTTCCACTTCCCATCGTTTCCTTATGAGAAAAAGAGTGGGAAGGGAAAGAAGACTAAACTGAAGACTGTGTCGTTGCTATAATAATTTTAAGCGATTCTTTATGTCCTTTATCTCAATACGATAACTAAATCTACCACCATATGTTTTATAAATAATTATTTTATTTACCACAACAGATAAAATTTGTCTTTGCTTTTTTTTTTACAAGTTAAAAGATTTTTTTCTTCTTTTGCACACGACAATGTATTTACAAACTTGCTTACAAAGTATAAGTAATAAAATTAGTGTAAAAGCATTTGTTATTGTAACAGCATCATGTCAATTTTACCTTGAACAACTTTGACGATAAACATAGTTATCGTGTGTACGGAAAAAAGCTCAGAATAGTATCACAGTGAAGTGGGCATGGACAGGCATCGCTCAGCCGTATCTGCATAGATAGTGGGACTGATAGCGTGGGACGCCCCCTATCGGAGCGAATGATCCTACTTCCAACCATAGCTAATTTCAATATAACCACACTATGCGTGAAATATCAATTACACAACTATACTATTGACAAAAGGTCATGATATAGAAAAATAGAACAAGCTATATAAAACTTTTTAACAATAACTTATTAACACTTTATATTTTTTTAGCTTTATGACATTTAAAGTTCCTGTTTTTAATTAATATCATTTTTTATTTTCAGATTATAATGTGAATTGAAGAGGAAACAATGCCGTCTTCTGACAATCGACCACCGGGTAAGTGTTTACTGCCACAGAAAAAGGTTATAGCAAAAAAATATCCTAAGTGTAGTACCTAATGTTATCAACTTTTATGAGGTATAGAATAATATGAAAAATTCTTAGCTCTGTGATTTCAAGCTACACCTCTGTAACAAACAGCATCATAAATAATACACGAAAAGGTAACACGAAAAAAGTTGTAATCTTTATATTGTTAGTATTCTATAACTAAAATAAATGTAAACGTTTGGCTCGAAAGAATAAGATCTCATACTAAAACTTTATTTCCCTTATGACTTCACACTGTCAAAACATTTGTTTAAGATTCGCGATCATCTCTCTCATTCTTTCCGGAAAAAGAGAGACAACAATATATTACGTCAGTGGATGGATGCCCGAAACAAATCTATATTCGTGGAATAGTTTTTTGTTTAACAATCGCTGTATAACTTCGGACCGTAATAAACAATCATCATTAATTATATGTATACTAGCTGACGGTCGCGATGCCGTCCGCGCGAAATTATAAAAAAAGTACCATATGTGTTAACACTATGTTCTACATATCGATGTACGATGACCGTTCCGGGGATAACTCCAAACAAATATCCATCCATCCAACTAAACAAATTTATAACATAAGTAAGATTATTATATGTTTTATGTATAATTGTGTGTAAGATATTTTGTTGGCAATCCCAAATAAATTAATAATAAAAAAATCCACGCTAACGATGTCGCGGGCAACAGCTAGTGTGATATGAAGACGTGTTCATACGTGAAAAAGCAATCAGAAGTAAGTGGAAGTCGCAGCTACAGACAGTCGTTATCCTCATCGTTAGAATATTTATGAAATATTTTTCCAATACGTACAAACATGATTAAGTCAACATTCTTATATATTCTATGTTACATCAAGTTGCTCTTTTGGGTTTCTTACAGAAAATAAAAATGAACCAAATGTTAGATAATGCTTTTGTTTTGTTGTTGAAAAAAAAATTTGTTTGCGTGTCTAGTCTATGGTTACTAATGATGCCGTAAGTTTTAAGTCAGTTTAACTGAGTACTATTTTAATAATACTACATCAAACTAAAAGATTATATGAACGTATGATAGTATGTATACTAAAGTAATTGAAGTGTTTGCGTTGTGTCCCGCCTTTTGTAATTGACAGGTCGTCGATGTTGCCAGACGTGAGAATTGTTCCACTGAAATTATATTAATGTCAACTGGAAACATTTTTTAAAAGAAAAAAGAACTTATTTCATTTCTTCGAAGTGGATTCGAGTTTTAGTTGGAAAAATAATTTCGTATTTTATTTAAGACCGGTACTGCCACACTGAGAGTAAAATAGTGGCGTGTTCCTTAGCGTCGATTCCTCATACAAAAACGATACTAGTGATCCGTGAATTAGACGGTGAAAATTTTAGTACTTTAACAAACAATTCAATGTCTTTTTACAATAGACCTTATTCAAAGATATACAATAACAAACAATTACATTGACGATACCTTTTATCAAACGAAACGTAATATACAAAGAAGTTTAAATATTTAAGGAAGGCCGTACCAATAATATTTCCGTTTGCAACGAAATTACCGGATTTGTAAAGGTCACCATTCTCAGTTGCCGTCTAAACGAACGGAGAGATTGATGAACGTATTCCATAATAGTGAACGAATGAATGAATGTTCAAATTATATTTAGGCCCGTGCCTTTGACACGTGTTAAATTGGAATTCTCCTAACATTTGCAAATGTTTTTATAACGTTCTGAAACATTTATTTTATCTAACTACTAAATTTAATTGATTTAAATAAAAGTTCAAATGAAATATATCTAGCGATAATGATTAAAACTACAAAATAATATTGATAAATACTTTACTTTGCTGAAAACAGAATAAAAAATTATATCTTTTAATTTTCTGTAATTGAAAACATAACAAATTGTTAAATTTCTGTATTGTTATCTTTACTTCTCAACAATCTAAGTAAATGTGTATGAAAGGCAAACATTAAATAATAGTGAGGAACAAAAAATAAACAATCTTTCAGAGAGCGCTTAGCTGTTCTTTTGTTTTCATATCGAAGAATGGTCATGGGCTAGGGATGTTCCTTATATCGTAAAATAGTTTTAATTTGAATAAATATAATATAGTTAGTGTTTTTAAGGTTTAACAACGTTTATATTTATTGCTGGCAATTAAACCTTATATTATTAAAAGTTATTTTTGTTTCAAATGAAAACTAACAATATTTTGTAGATCGAACGGTAACTTATTTTTCATCTAAGTAAAGCCTGTTATTAGAAGGATTGAAATTATTAATAACTGCTGGACTGGTTCGTCTGCGAACGATAATCAAATAATTCTCTTTCTTTTCTGATGATATCAGAACTCCTTTAATTATACATAGAAAGATTTTTCTATGTTTCAATGAATAAATTCAAAAACTTTCCGTATCGATTTAATAAATTCTGTAACCACTAAAATACTACATTATTCCTACATAACCTAGATTATATTATATTTAATATTGTTATATTATATTATAAAATGTTATTCGTTGTTTAATATTTTATTTTATATCATAGATTTAAGACTATT
This sequence comes from Papilio xuthus, assembly GCF_000836235.2. Lineage (NCBI taxonomy): Eukaryota > Metazoa > Arthropoda > Insecta > Lepidoptera > Papilionidae > Papilio > Papilio xuthus. The sequence goes on along the minus strand of NW_013530612.1, from coordinate 1,549,889 downwards.
CATTAGGTTCTTTGTTAGTTTATTGTTAAAAATTGCATTAGTTATTATAAATATTTTATAAAATGTACAGAAATGTGTATATCGTGAGATGTTGAGAATAGCCGCTAGTATGTAACGATCCTTTCACGATCGTATCACTAATGGAGAGGTCGGAGTTAAGCTTTATTTGTTGTTGCTTTCCATTAGAACTTTAAACAACTGCATCTACTAAATACTCAAGTTATAGCTTCAGAATTCGTTTTATTTTATATTAACAATAACGTAAAAACATGCACAAATAGCTGTTCAACAATATCTTACTTCTTACTAATATTATAAATGCGAATGTTTTGATGGATATTTATTTGTTAGAAGGTATGTCTAGAACGGCAGCAGATCTCGCTGAAATTTGGCATGGATGTAGAACACAGTCTGGAGAACATACAGGCTACAAATTTAGTTGTTCTTATGTTTAATAAAATCATAATGTTTACACTTAAAAATACAAAGATGGCGTTACTTGTATATAAATATAAGTTTATTTTTACAGGTCGTGGCTGGCTGGAGACGATGGTGGAGTTGCCGTCGGGTGTTGGAGACGAGCCACCAGATGTAGTCCCACAAGTTGTAAGTAATGTAAATCTATTGATTTTACTTATGATACATTTGATTACAGTCGCGTGTTCGTTCTATTAGCGCGGTCGCGGCCCTAAATGTAAATATACTCGTAGCATTAGTGTCTAAGTACTTTAAATATCTACTCCAAGTATAAAAATATTCAGGCGTATTATTATGGTTTAGGTTTTTAAGCGTAATATTATAAAAAAATATTTTTTATTTTTTTTTTTTAATTTTACATTTAGGGAATACTAAAGCCCCGCGCTAGTAAACCATTAACCGTGGGTTTCTGAGATCATACTCTACGCTGAAAACATATTTTTATCTCTGTTTTGTCAAAGATAATGACAGGGATGACTGTATATTTTCTACAGAGATTTTGGTATCATAAACCCACGGTTAAACAATAACTTTCCTGTTTTGTTTAATTATAAATTCTGTTAACAGCTGTAACAGGTTGTTCAACTTAATGCAAAGCAGACGTCACAGTGGTTTCTCTATTTTTCTTCCCGGTAATTGTGTTTAAATTGCTTTCAACTATGCCATTGGAATTTAAACCTTAACTAGAGTTTTTATGGTTTAGAATCACCTGTCTTAAGGTCGCGTGCCTGGACACAGTGACAGTGGACTGTTCAACGTCACGTTCTGTTCGTTAAGACGGAGTATCAACACAGCAATTGTCCCTCATATTTACATTTTACTAAATTAAAAATTCTATTAATTAGGTCTTAGTACTGCAGATACTGATAGAAACGTTGACCTAGGCTGTAAATGTAACGGTAATTAGCACAGATAACTACTAGGACTTTATAAGACCAGCTTCGTCAGATTTTTTATCAGCCAATTGTGTTCTCAATTGTAAAGACTGAACTGCGCCCTCACTTCTGGTACTTGTCATAGTTTCTAATTATAAGCTATTATTAATATTATAAATACTAAGGCAACATGACTGGTTAGGAGAATGTAAATGACAGTTGAATTACGTTAACACAATCAAGAGACTTTTCGTTAGTACTGTCAACATTATACGAACGACGAAAGTTCTAGAAACATATGTATGTTGTTTTCAATCACAAACACAGACAAATTTGTACTAATGTTAGTATATTGCACATTATCTAATATATTCAATATGTAGTCAAATAAGCTATTTAAATGTTATCAAGATGTCTGCCGACCCCAATCTACATAAGCCGCGGTTCACATCTGATACGGATAAACTGCTTTCCTTAGATATCTGTTTTGAAATGATTGCTACTGTCTGATACATTTATAAAGCACTAACGCATTGCATTCCACGATCCAATTTTGTTATCACTTTATGAAGTACATTTTTGGGATTTAGCCAATGATTTATTTATTTATTAATGTAATTACATTTGTATTGAAACTGATGATTTGTGACGTCATAAGACCTCAAGTTAGATCAGCACCAGTTTGATGGTATTTATGTATCAAATCCATTTGTGTATCTGCGTATGTCATAAAAATTGCGATATTTTCATCTCGCAGCAAGAGTCGTGCGATTAGACGCTTAGTAAAAAATGAGTTTAAAATTCTAGAATAATCTTATAATGAGGTTAAGCTACATCTTTAGCCTGTATTATCTGTATTTTGTATAATATAATATGTCAACCAACCCGCACTTGGCCAGCGTGGTTGACTATGGCCTAATCACCCTTAACTTAAGGTAGGCTCCGAGCCCCTCGGTGGTGACGTATAGTGAGCTGATGATGATGATGATGATCTATATTTTGACGTGTCTATAAATAAATTCAAGAGACTTCTAGTCCACGATACGATAATTTGTAAGCAGCTGTTTATAATAATGTGAAATATGTTTACAGACACAAAATCCTTTGTTAACATAATGGTTATATTCTCTAGAGTCTCTCTCTCTCAGTTTCCGGTCATTGCACATATTTGTCGGGTTAAATGGGACATGGAGTCTGTTGTCACAAACAGCTTGATCACTGATCGAACTAAAATAGCTCTTATTTTTATATAGAATTAAAATCTTAATTGAGTTACATGGTAACGATCAAAGCAAAGTGTTCTTATTTTGTTTATTAAGTGTTTGTTTACTTGGTTATTGTTAATATATTTTAATACAAAATAACTTTATGTAATTTTTTCTTTATAAAAATTTATTTATTAGAAGTAAAAACGGTCTTGTTTTGGTTTTGGTTTGATTGTGATTTGTTTTGAGTGATACATTTCTTCGCGGTATATTATTCAGTACACTTTTGTACTGTTATTCGTTTTTAATACATTAATCACTTCGCGAAACACTTTATATTGTAATGTATAGAAAAATTACAATTATTCAGTAATATAAAACTGTAAATACACTAATGTATCAGAATAACGCGAATATTTTAAAGATGTTTTTGTGAAATTAAAACACTTGTGTCAACAAACTGCTTACGTCAATTGTCTTTATTACGTCTTGAGATTTACCAAAAGTTACTGTCTTTTGTAATTGTTTAATTGGTGGAAACAATTAAGATCGACATTGTAAAATCAAGTTTACTTCTCCAAAGATGCCTTATTTTTGTATCGGGGGAAAATCTTCAAAAAGATTACCTACGTTTTGGTCAAAGACAGAGTTATGTGAGATTTAAACACACTAAAACCCTCTTTGTGGCTAGCTTCAAGTGCAAAATGGCAGGATCCCGGGATCTCCAATGGAACGACTCTACTAAGACTCTAAAGATACCTGACTTCTTTCAATTTACAAAGACACATGTCAATTAATTCCATTTGTATATGTCATGTTTTAATGATAACTCTAAAATTTACTGGATTTGATGTAACATAACGCTGGCAGTGTTCATCACTCATACTAGATCTATACTTAGGGACGCCACTAATGACCATGAAACGAATGTGAGTACGGAAGTTTTTGGCGCGACGTTATGTGCACATAAAAAAACCGTTTGGATATCTCGGTCGTTGAAACATTAGATAAACGTTTAAAATGATCAAATTACTTCTAATTTCACACAGATATATCAGGTTCAGTGCATGACCGCTAGGTGTCGCTGTACGTGAACTCGACTGTACTAAGTGGTCCAGTATATCAACGGCTTTCCCGCCTTTTCAATGTAACCGATGTCTCTTTGAAGAGCGATGGGGCACAAATTAAATTTTATTTGTTACTCAATAATAGATTTTAATGCTAAGGCGATAAGGTTTTATTATTGACAGCAAGTTTATACGTATCCTATGGCTATTGAATTCATTCAATTAATTAGATAATTCGAGCGTACGATTTATTTCAGTATGTGAAATTACACGTGTAGCTTTTACACGGTTCATGAAAATCTAATTTCATACAAATCTTTATAGAGAAAGATGTTATATTAAAAATATTATTGTGAAAGAAATAACTGTATCCTTTGTCGTCTATTTTAATAAAGTGATAAATCTAACAATTTTTTCAAGTAATGTAATTCACAGAAACTTTTATTACATTTTCTTGAAATTCAGAATTATTACAAGAGACATCTGATTTAAAAAGTACTAACACATATAAAAATGATTAACATAATATCAAACTATAGATCCAAATATCAACTACAAAGTGTCGATGTCTAAACTATCACATGAATGGTAAATACTCGAAAGTTATTAACAATTCAAAATTCGTATTTAAATAATTTGAGTCCGAATTATTATTTAAAAGGTTTGTACTCTATACTCGTTCAAACTCATAAACAAAGCGAATGTCACACACACTGGCCACCTTTGTCTGTGCTATAAGCATCCTTTTCAATTAGCTTAAAATCAAGCGCTTTCATTTGTCGGAGGGATTAAATATTATAGGATCTGCCCCATTAAATTTTAATACCCCGCTTTTTCATTACTTTAGTCAATTAATAAGTTTAGAAAATGTTAGTACTATTTCAATTTAGTAAGAGTATCATAGAGCGTCTGTGGTTCAGGGCTTCAAGCACTTGACTTGCAATCTGCAGATCCTGGGTTCGAATCCCGCCATGTACCAATGTGTTTTTAGATTTCCGATTTACATATGTACATTTATTCGACGTTCTTACGGTAAAGGAATCGTGATGCAACCTGCACACACATCTGAGAAGAAATTCAAACATGTGTGAAGTCAACCAACCTGTACTGGTCCAGCGTATTTGACTATGACCTAGTCTCCCGTAACTTTGGGAAGGCTCCGAGACCCTCGGTGGGGACGTATAGTGAGGATGAAAAGTATCCTGGATTTTATTCCAATTAAAGTTCACTAGATAGTGTTAGTCGTAGTTATCCATTAAAAAAATAATGACTGTATCACTTAACATATAGATGAACTATACAAATCGAAGGACGATCCTTAACAACCACTTAAAGTCCCTGCGTTTGTCCTTTAGTTATATCCAATTACATTGTATTAAAAAAAAAAAATCAGAATTACGTTACTTAAAATAGAACCTTTGATATAAAAAGGTGTATAAAAAGTTGAACGAAAAATGAAGGTCTGGTGTATACGCTAAGAGGGAGGGAGCCGTGAGCCCCCGAGGTGAGAGTATAGCACGCCTCGCTAGCTGTCTAGTAACATTTATATACTACATTGTATTGTATATTAAATAATTAAACAATCGTATATAAACAAACTTTGTTCATAACAAATTTTAGTAGAGTAAATCACGGCGAGAATTTAAAAAACATAGAGGTCCCCACTTAATACAAATGGATTGACACTTCGCACTTCAGTATTAGTCGACATTTGGCCTACAAATATTCGAACCCACATCATACAAATTAACAAAGGTTTTAAGACAAAAAAATGATTGAAATTGGATTTTTTATTTTGTTTTAGAATTGCATTACGTGCGGTTAAAATCAAGGTATATAATATCTTATAACCTAATCATAACCGCAAAAGAAACAGTAGCAAGATACGATATAACCATATCAAATATAATGCATACCACCTTGACATTAATTTTGATAAAAATGTTTACTGTAGTGTAACAAAATAGTATTGGTAATGAAAATACACGTTATTTTTACGAGTGAATTGAAATGAAGTTCGATGTCGTAGCGCGTAGCAGGTAGCTACAATTTCGTAGAGTTAATGCTCCAAGCTAGCGTTTAATTAATAATACATTCTCTGCTCTTATGTTCTAAAGTTCTAAATCCTTTGATTACTATCCTAACTCTATTCACAATATTAAAAAAAAGTTCGACACGTATTAAAGGCGATTTACTTTCCATCTCATCCTTAAGCGGCAAATCCGCGACATCTTTGAAAAGAGGTTTTATCTTTTGGTGTGTCCGAGATATGATTGATGGGCAGTTTTTATCCCGACGAACTTTGATCATTTCGATACCATCGTCCTGTCTTGTCATTTCTTTTCCGTACAACGCTTGATTTGATAAAACCACAAACCTTTTCATGTCAAAGATTATTTATTTAATCTATAAGTTTGTTTTAATAACGTTTCGTAAGTACGTAAGGTTTCTGAGACCGAAATCTCTGTATAAAACCGTCATCCCTGTCAGTATTTTTGACAAAACAGATATAACAATATGTTTTAAACGAGGATTTTAGTCTCGGAAGCCTGCGGTAAGATATCTAGTGATTTACTTTTATAACAATTTTATGGACAATTAAACTCAAAGATTTCAGTTCAAAATATTATACTTTTTCAATATTTATTCGCATTTGTTATTATGGCGTTGATGAAATCAATTATGTGGAAATAGATTGGATATCCCTGATCTCTCTGATGTTTTATGACCATTAGTAGTGTAGAGTACAGAGATTTTAACCTTGACTGGCTTACAGCTTACAAATAGTCCAAAGTCAAACAAATTTAAAGTTCGCTTCATTTGGTAGAAAATGCTTTAATTTCATGATAAACACCCGACATTATTTTGGCACATTTCCAATGCACAAATTAAAGTCTAGTTTAAACATGGCCGGGTGAATTACAAATATAAAACCAAAAACGATATTTATACGTTTTTACGAAATTTAAAGTTGAGATAGTTGTAAATGTAACTTTATAAAACGAAATGTTCGCGGCCATGAAATGAGTTCGTGCATTGATCACCAAGGATAGATTACTATGATTCAGCATTATGATATCACTAAACAAACACATTAGCGGTTTGTAGTACTTTTATCTAAGTTATAATCATTCCCTATTCATAGAAATCCATAGAAATTTGTTCACTATTACTTGAACTTGTTTAAAAGCTACCAGACAAAATAACTTTGTGTAGCTTAAAAAGTAAATGTTATTTAGCGAGAATTTGAATATTGTCTCGAGATACAACGCTATTTTGAATGTCAAAAAAGCAGACTACATAAAATAGCAACAAAAAGTTCATAACACTATTGAATTAAATGTAAAGTTCTATTGCATTCAATACACTATAAAGCGAGAATAGATCGAATATTTTCTTATCGTAGCAAATGCAACGTTTCAATTCATACAAACAACACCATTTAGGAGCATTTCACTAGAAAATATTCAACAAACGACACGTTTTTACAAATATTTTGTTCCAGTCTTACTTACGCTGCTTTGTACAATGACTTACAACTGTGTGTATTATATTTCGATTATGCTGTTTGAAAATATTCTTATTTAAGAACATTCACATTATTTATAATAGTTTGGTTTATTTTTAGTATATAGTTTATTTCATATAGTTTATACTATAATATGTTCATATTATATTATAAATTATATTAAGTAATTAAGTCTTAACATATTAAAATAACTTTTACTTCAAATCATTATCATGCATGACAAAATGATCATCCTGTACTTCTATCAACAACGATGTCCAGTCGACGTATTTGAATAGGCGAGAATTCTCATATAAGATATCGTGGTCCCTTGAACTCTGACTTATCCAGGTTCAACTCGTATAGGCACCCCTCTCACTGTTTTTAATAGGTAGGTCCTACATCAATAGTTAAATGAGATGAAGATATTTAAAATGTCTTGACATAATAAAAATACAGAAGAAATAACAAGGGAGTAATTCAAAAACATCAATCCTAAAAATTGTTAATTCAGTTAAAATAATATTATTACGTTTCAAAGTATACATTTCTCGGTCTGAAATGAAGCTGAAAGTCCCATAACTCGAAACGAGTTCAAAGGTGGCCAATAAAAGTGGTAAGCACCGCTGAATTACCTCACCGCTCACCGCATTCCGTTCCACTAACTCTGAACGTTAAATTAAATGGTTTCATTCGCTGCACTTTACAAGTATCCACAGACTGTTGTCAAAGGGAACTCGAATTACTCTTTGGAGTTTGTACAATTTGTTTGCGATCCCGCCTTTTTATATTACCTTTATACATTAGGAGTAAAGGTTAATACTTTCTGAGATTACCCAAAGCCTAACAAACAACAAACAAACATATTCTTTAATCCAACCTACCTGTGCTATGATATATTTTTAGTCCTGTCACCAATATAAGCAATGGTTAATTATTCTAATTTTAATATTATTATTAGAGCAACTCAGATGTCTGCGAAGAAGTCGGAGGTGCAAACCCATAAATCTCTGACGTGTTCGCGTAATGATTCGCATTTGGATTTAATTGTATACTTTATTGACGTAATTTTCGTGTTTATTATCGCTTGTTAAAGTTTATGATGTAGTGAATTTCGAGAGACTTTTCGACCTATTTTACAAACTTTAATATTTTAAGAAATTAAGCTTTAATATATCTTTAAAATGTAAATAGGCTATTTGAGTTAATATTTACTACTATAAAACAAAATCCAATGAATTGAATCTGGTCTTGCTAGATTGTATGGGTAATTTTGAACGCTTATTTTTTTTGTTACAATTTAAGGGTTTATTAATCTGGTTGGTAAACAATATTTTATACATTGTTGCTCCTGCCAGGGTCTATGCTGCGAGGTGGTACGAGAAGGCCGCGAGGGAGAGGGCGAGGTGGCGCCCGACGGCGAGCGGCTACCAGGTGACGGCGCCAGCTGTTCTGCGCCTGATGACCAGGTATGTCTCTCAACTTTCTAATAGTCCAAAATGACGTTATACTTCTTAGGGGAGAAGTTACTTGTCACAGTTAAGGAACGGACAAATAACTTTTAAGGAATAAATGTTTGTGAGACCAAACAAAAATTCATTCTGGAGTGCAATAAAACTCGGTACGATCCATATAACTTTATTTATTATTGAATTTTTTGGACAACTCGTATCTTTCTTTGCCTAATTGAGAAGAAAGGGGACTGAGACTAATTTTAAAGCACAAATCAATAACGGTACAAAACCACATGTTCTTCGGCGAAAAATCTTTCTCCAGGATATACTTGTTCTTTCTTCAAATACTCTTAGACCTTTTTTCTAGCTAATGTACTTAAAAATCTATATCTATACCTGATTGTAACTCTGTTAAAGCTCTTCGTTGAATATCTAAAGCCGTATTTAAATAATACAGTGCGTTGTAAAATTACATTCAGTGACGTCAATCATAAAACCGCCAAATTGAATCGGAGCGAGGACGGAGTTGAACGAATTGCGGTCAAAACAATGTACAGGTGGTTTCAGAAAGTCCTACAATGTTAGTGAATCTGATATTATACTGAACTGTTGGAGTGTTGTTTGGTTGCAAACAACTCGGTAAACACTTTTTTGTCTGCAGTGGTTTATATTGTTGGAATTGTATAAATATATTTTTTTAATAAACTAAATAGATAATGGGGTCCTAGCGCTTTAAGACTTTTTAAGGAAATTTCCAAAAAATTAATCGACATCACAGGGGACCGAAGAGCTGGCAGCTACCTCGGTCAAAGAATCAGTTTATCTGTACAGAGGGGGAACGCTGCCAGTATCTTCGGGACCTTGCCTAAAGGGACTCCTTTTAATAACATATTTTAGTTAATTATTCGGTTTTTTTTTTTATTTTTTTTTATCATAGATTTAAGACTTTATATAATCATAGAAATAAGGATGTAAATTAATTAATTCATAATATTTATTATAAGTCCACAAAACTAAGTAACAATGGTCTGAATAAATATTTGAGAGTTTTTTTAATATCTATAATATTTAACAAAACAATTTGTGTTTTATTTAAATTAAAAAATAAAACTTGCGTGAAATTATTCAACTTAACACTCTCTATCAACCTAAATACGTCTAGTGATTCATTTACGTACTATAATTGATTTACGCAAAACTTGCTGCTAATTTGTTTTCCCCGACCCATGACCATTACGCTTAACAAAGGTCCATAACTTTTGACGGCTAAGTACTTTCGTTACATAAATTAGTTATGTAAATATTACGTTATTTATGAGGGCCCATTACATTTCTCTGGGGCTTGTTAGTCCAAATATACAGAAGTAACATTTAGATTTAAAGATTCAGTTATATTGAGAAATAGCAGTCGCCCGCGACTCTATCCACGAGGACTAAAAAAAAAACTTAAGTAACTTATGTGTTCTTTCTATGTTCTACATATGTGCCAAATTTCATCAAAAGCCGTTCCGGAGATACCTTCAGACAAAAATTCATCCATCCAATTAATTAGTAAAATTAAAAAAAATTAATATAAAAAAACTTAACATGCTACTACTTACTTTTTAAAATGTTTTTGAAAGATTAAAAGTGCGAAAGCTTTTTATTCACATCTAATTGAATAACGTTGGAGAAAGTAAACTTTGAGGAAGTTCGTGTTCCGCATAAATGTATATTTAAGGAAGTCGAGTTTGTTGCGTTTAATTGCCTACAATTTGAAGCACACTCTGCCTCTGCTCTCACACTTTGCGAACTCTAATTTGATTTTCTGGGACGAGTCCATTTACAAATCTTCAAAGGGCTTTAATGGATACAAATATATAGACGTAAGAAATCAAATTATACAACTTATAAAATCCCGCGTAATGTCTGCGTTCTATTATACGACAAAACTCTACTATTATACGTAGGAAGTTTTTTAAAAAAGCTCTCCTGTGAGTTTTGAGCAACTTAGTTAACACTTGATGAAAAAAAATAATTCTATTTAATGTAATGTACCATAAATATCCATTAAAATTTATTATTTAATTAATTTAATTTAAAATAATTAATTTAACACAAACTTCACTGTATCGATATAGCTGTATTAATCTTAGTATTGCCTACAATTTATATTTTTCACAGCACCGTATTAGTGATGAAGACGGCTCTTCCAATAGTCCACGCAACAGCATCGACCCATTTCGTACCGAGAGTGATCCAGGTACTATTTAAACATAGTATAAAGTATAAAAAAACTGTAAGAATTTCATATATTTTTAAGAAATTATCTGTTTTATTTATATTTGTCCAGTGTCCTCTGAATCCATCCTGAGAACGGGACGTTACTACAAGGGAATATATTGGCCCTCAATAACGAATAGCTTTAAGGTAAGCGGATCATTTATCGTGTCTTTTTTCATCTATTTTCATCAATTTATCCTTTTACCGTTATTTTTCGGAGAGAATGAGATTGATGAACATATGGCAAGTACACTTCGTCTTTGGTATTATTTCAGGATGAGACTGTGGAGTTGTCATATCAGCGGTACTCGAGACGTCAGCGTCAGAAGTCTCTGATAATGGTGAATGTTGTGGACCTCGCACTAAAGGTGGGTACGTAGATTGTTGTCATAACCTTTCGGTCTTATCTTTGACCGGTAGCCTCTCGAGATGTTATTATCTGTTTAAAATTAGTACGTCCTTCCAATAGTCCTTTTCTATGTTTTATTGATCATGATTTCTTCATTCATTTTCAAATTATATGAAGTTCTGTTGCTCCAATATGATATGAATCAAGGTTGAATGGAATGAAGTGTAAACTATTCGTTATACGTAGGATATAGAATGAGTTTTTGTATAATAATTTATTTTTGTTTCAGATTTGCTTGTCGCTTATTTATACGCTCACCAATAGGCATGATAGTAAGTTTTTAACATTTAATATAAATTCTAATGTTAAACCCCTCGAAGATTTGTTCTGACACAATAATTTTTAAATTTATTTTATTCTGTCGCGGTAATTTATTTTCAACGTTTGTACATCAGTCGAGTCGGTGGCGGACGGGTACCAGATCGCGTGGACGGTAGCTTTCGCTTGCCTCAACGTAGCGGTGTGCCTTCTTGGCTGCTGGCGCTGCTTCGCCAACAACTATTTACACTGGGCCGCCGCCGCAACATGGATACTGCTTATCGCACAAGGTAACGATTGAAAATGTCAGCAGCCTAAGAACATCAAAAAGTACTTCTAGAACCTGTCATTAACTGGTACTTTAATTTGTCAGTTTCTTTGATAATCACCGATTAATTCAGCAGAAGTCGCCTGAAAAAATGTAATCGCCAGTTTTGTAACATTGCATTTCTCCATTCATTCCTCTTTTCTCTGTGCAGAAGCTAACTTTTCCTTTGATCTTAGGATTAAGCGGACAAGGCATCGGTTTCCAAGCGCCGGAGAACCAAGTATGGTACATGCTGTTCATTATCTTCGCACCGTACGCCATGTTGCCGCTCTCGCTGGGCTGGTGCATCGTCATTGGCCTGCTGTCCTCTGTATCACACGTCCTCGCCACCGCAGTCGTCATTAAAGATATTATGAACAACAGCACTGAAGTCGTAAGTACTTAAGGAAATATTTTTGGTTAATCAACAAAAATCCGTAATGTAATTGAATAGACTAAGGTCGTCATGGCTGTTGTATATTCATACATTTGTTTATTATTTCCTATGTGACTTCATACACACATCCATTTATTCGTATCATACACAATTGTGAAAAGTGTTTTATATCCAAGATTATTGTTTCAGGCCCAATCTTGCGCATTGCGGCTGCTAATTGCCAACGCATTGCTGTACAACGCGGTGAACTTTGCGGGCATGTACGCCAAGTATCTGACGGACTGGGGACAGCGCAAGGCTTTCCTTGAAACACACCGCTCCATGGTCACTCGACAGAGGACGAAACGAGAGAGTGACAGGCAATGGAAACTTTTTCAAAGCGGTTAGTTATAATCCATCGGTATCGTGATTTTAAAATATGAAACTACTTTAGTAGTAAAGCAATTGTCAATTGTAAAATAATAGTGTACAACTCATTTTAAAACATTATTTTCACAGTAATACCAGACTTCTTAGCTAAAGAGATCTACAGCCACGTGTCCAGGGTTAAGGGGGAATTTCAAGAGCAGCAGTTCAACAATCTGTACATTCAAAGGCATGAAAACGTTTCGATACTGTTTGCTGATATAAAAGGATTTACAGGCAAGTTAATCGCTCTATATGTCCGTTTTAAAACATTCTAGTTTCTTTAATTGAATTTTACTAAATCATTACAGAACTGTCCAGCAAATGTAACGCTCAAGAGTTAGTGAAGATATTGAACGAGCTGTTCGCGCGCTTTGACAGACTGGCGTCGGTGAGTTACAAACAGAATGATTTAACAAACAACGGACATAACATCAACAATTTTTCCTATAACAGCGTGCAACTTACCTACTTATCACAGTTTATATTACAGTATGATACTTTGGCCAACATTTTCCTTTCTACCAAATAATCTTTTCACATTGCCTTCGATCACAAAGGATCTGAATTAGTGGCATTGTTTCAGGAGAACCACTGTCTCCGCATCAAATTGCTGGGCGACTGCTACTTCTGTGTAAGTGGGCTGCCGGAGCGGCGCTCCAATCATGCCTACTGCTGCGTCAACATGGGCCTACACATGATACGTGCTATACGCGACGTGCGGTACAACGCCCAGGTACAACGACCCTTATACATGTGTATTTTGTGTCACTTTTATTATAATAGAATGTCTTTTCTAGCAATATTATTGTCTTGCTACTCTAATAGATGATTTAATAATTGTAGGTGGATCTGGACATGCGTATCGGCGTGCACAGCGGTGCTGTGCTATGTGGCGTGCTGGGCCTGCTCAAGTGGCAGTTTGACCTGTGGTCGCTCGACGTCACCATAGCCAATCACATGGAGAGCGGTGGCTTGCCCGGGTATAAATAAACAGCATACAAAATTTATTAATTATTCCTTTGTATTTTCTATATTGTTATGTTCTTCACCAGGCGTGTGCACATATCATCAGCGACGCTGGAGTGTCTCAACGGCACGTTTGAAGTGGAGGCGGGTGAAGGCGGAACGCGCGACCCACGTCTGCGCGAGCTCGGCCTCACCACCTACCTTATCAAGTCTTCCGAGCAGCCGCGCAGAACTCGACATCGCTCGAGACCCAATTGGTTAGTACTACGAGTACTTCGGTAAAATGTTGTACATTGCACAGTTTTACTAAATGAGACAGACAGGGGATTTTTGTGTGAATATTTCATGTTTAAATATTTAATTCTACGTATTGTGTAGCATACAAGCAGTGACGCAAGCTCAGTGCGATACTCCACGTCGCACCAGCAGCAGCATTGACGACGAGAATACGACAGACTGGACGCCAGAGATGCCATTCCAGAGCGTAAGAAATCCTTTGATGACTTCAACCTATGACCTTATTAAACCTATTTGTTTTGTAGTCTAAATTGTAATAAAGTTGTCTTCTTATTCACAGTACTTCTCAAGTTCATCAGCCATCGTGACGCGTTTACCTCGTCTTATTAAACACGAGGACGCTGAGCAGGGTCAGGATGTAGAAATAACATCAATGTCAGATGTAAGCTACAAATAATTTTTACAATGTGCAATCTTTGTAAGACTGTTAAAGTCCTAGTCCTCTTGCTTTACTTACTGTGAAGAATTTATGGAGAATTGTGCGGTGTTGCAGGAGGACGACATAATCAACCACTCAATCGAGGTGAGCAGCAACCGTCGTATGCGACTTGACAACATGCGCGCGTGGTCTCTGCGCTTTAGACGCGCTTCACTCGAGCAGCGCTTCGCCAGCCAAGACGAGCGCACCTTCAAGTCCAACGTAATGTGCTGCCTCGTGCTCTGGCTCTTCATACTCGCCGTTCAATACGTCATACACTTCAAGTCAGTAAACATAACGTTACATTTAGTTTTTATGTTTTACTTTATCTATCAATGAAATGATAAATCACCACTTTTTGTGATCAAGTCGGTTTGAGTTGCAATTAAATAATCTTATACTTATTACTTTAATGTATTATGTAGCTGCTGGAGACTGGTGGCGATACTAGGCGTTATGTCGGTGCCGCTAGCGCTGTCATTCTGTCTGGTGATGGCGGAAGAGTTCCCCGGCGTGGCGCCGCGCCTGGCACGCGCCTCCGCCGCGCTCGGCCGCACACGTCTGCGCCGTAACCTACACATCTGCTGCTTCGTCACCATCATGTCTATTTCTAGGTACTATACATTACGTTATATGGTGTCAAATCCAAACAATTTGCCATTGTTATAGCTGCTTATCTTCCGTACATAGTAATTGTAAAAATTTGAATGTTATGTTGTTTATTACATGTAATTTCAATCGCATTCTGATTCCAGCACGACAAAGCTATACATCTGTCCGTCGTCATTCCGGAACGCGACGAGTCCATTGGAGAGACCGAACGGCACGAACGCGGACCATGAGCGCGCTGGCGAATGCTATCGGCCCGAGTACGTCGTGTTCACGTGGATCTTATGCCTCGTTGCGCTCACCTCCATCCTTAAGCTGTACTATCTCATCAAGACTCTTTTGGCCGTTCTCAATGTAGCCATGTTCTCGGTGCTGCTGCTAATATATTACAACGAGTATGACTTCGACTCCTTAAACAGAAGCACGTAAGTAGTTTCCTACCTACATTAACTAATTATCACAAAAAAGGATCTATCAATTCCTGGATTATAACTTTAATGTCATTGTTTGTTTGCAGACAGCTGCCGTTCTACGTGCAGATGTTGATCCTGATGGTGATGTTCCTGGTGATGGTCGTGTACCACGCACGGCTGGTGGAGGTGACATCGCGGCTAGACCTGCTGTGGCGACTGCAGGCACAGACCGATCTCGCAGAGATGCGCGACACGCAACGCACCAACCGGCATCTGCTCAAGCACATCCTGCCCGATCACGTCGTCGCTCACTTCCTCGCCAAGGACCGATGCCCGGATGTCAGTTGATTTAGATCAATATGAAACAAAAACTGTGTCCGTAGCGTGGCTTAGATGGATTTTATTAACAAACATATATTTGTTATGTAATTATAACGATGACTGTTGATATCGTTGCAGGAGCTGTATTCGCAGTGGCGCGACGAGGTTGGCGTGATGTTCGCGGGCATCCCCAACTTCCACGAGTTCTACTCCGAGCAGAAAGCCATCGACTGCATGCGTCTGCTCAACGAGATCATTTGTAATGTACCAACTATTGATTACGATATGTTCACTTAATTCCTTCTGGACACTCAAGTGCGCAGTGATTGCCACAAAATCTCTGTTAATATATTTTATTTTTTCAGTTGACTTTGACAAATTGCTGATGCAGCCAAGATTCAAGAGCATAGAGAAGATCAAAACAATCGGGGCGACATACATGGCGGCTTCCGGTCTTAATCCTAATCACAAAGTAAGCTCGTGTTTCATAACGTAAAATGTTTTTTTGGCAACATGTCTTGTGAAAGTGGTCGAATACACCTTCTTATGTCAGTGAAATGTAATTTGGGGTAAATATTATAATATTATTCCCAGAGCGGGCAGGATGAGTGCGAGCATCTGTGCGCGCTGGTGGACTATGCATTCGCGCTGCGCGAGGCGCTCGACGACATCAACAAGCACAGCTTCAATAAGTTCCGTCTGCGAGTCGGTGAGCATTGTGAAAGTTTAAAGCTGCCGACACAATCAACAACTGCCAGCTATTCTAGCCATTTATAATAGCATGTATGCAGTTTGTTTTAATAGCAACTATTCTGCGCAGGCATAAGCTGCGGACCACTGGTGGGTGGTGTGATTGGCGCGCGCAAGCCTGTCTATGACATTTGGGGCAATACCGTCAACGAGGCTTCGCGCATGGAGAGCACCGGCGCCATGGACCGCATACAGGTCACCAAGTACACGAAGCAGGTACCATTCGTTTAATTCTTGCTATTCTATAACGTAATTGTCGTAAAAAGAAGGATAATAATTTGGATTATGTTAATAAGGTGTTGGAGCGTCGCGGGTACGGGTTGGAGCCTCGGGGGCCGGTGGAGGTGAAGGGCAAAGGACGCATGGAGACGTGGTGGGTGCGGCGGCGGCGTGCGCGCGGTGCTGGCCCACTGCCCGCGCCCGCGCCACCTCGCTCGCTCGCCGCGCTCGTCTACACCATGCTGCAAGCACGCAAGCGCATCTACACACATCCGCTCGACACGCCCGCTATATGTAACTAAACTAACATTTTCAATGTATTGTACTGCGACAATCATTTCAACAGATAAAAAAAAAATGATATTTTTATTATGTGGTTGATAGCTCAGTATTCCATTTGCAGCAAATTCGCGCGGCGGCAGCGTCCGTGCCGAGCGTCGCGTACCTAAGCGGCATACGCACACGTATGTATTGATGAACTTCCTTTCCGATTCAAATCCATATCTAATTTTCTAAAATTATAAGATAATCGTATGTTCCAGCAACGGTCAAAAAATGGAAATGGGAATTCGTCCACACGCGAGCAGCATGGTGGTGCGCCGGCCCGACATGGCGCCGCCGATAGTGGGCAGCGCCTCCGCGCCGCACACGCCCACCGCGCCTCATGCGCCGCAAGCGCCGACCCATGCGGTCCCAGCGCCTCACATGAGCGAGCCGCGGCTCGGCATCGGGGCGCGACTGAAAGCGGCCAGCTTCTCGTACCGCACGCGGCCTGCCCGCGAGCGCGATCGGTCTCCGCGGCTGCGGGAACAGACCGAGGGTTCGGTGGGTTCTGTAGCCAACGGCACACCCGGCTCCTTCCGCTTCCGCTCCGTCACCACCGCCTCCTTCTTCCGCAGCCGCAACAGAGACAGGAGGAACAAGGAGCAAGTCGACGAGAACGCCCAAGATAACGGCGACACACACGTCACTACGAGGATGTAACTTTAATGTGGCAATTGTGTACAGTACTGATTGACAGAAGACATAGTTTTTACGATGTTTCTATTCATATAGTGCATAAATATTATTTTTAATTTTAAGCACAAATTGTAGGACGTTCCTATTTATTGTTACTTTTTTAGATCATTTATTACTTTTGTATTTATTCATTGTTCACTTGTATGTGTTTATTATGTAAATTAGGAGTATCAAATGGACCGTTAAATACGGTCATTTTTGACTTACTATAGATAACAACATCTGTAGCTACGCTTTAATGCTTTTCCTATATAGAATTTAACATTTAGATATAATAGGAATATAACCTATAGATCTTTGTCGTTCAGTCGTAAGTCGATTTACAAAAAAAATCATCTTGTATTGTATTATAAATAACAACAATAAAAAAATATCCCTACAAAAGCTCTCTGAAAACATTAGGCAAATCTATAGATTATAAATCAATGAGAAATATACCCACTCTAGTCGTAAATGTAATCTGAATCAAGATCTTAATATAATAAGAAATATTTGTATAAAAGTGTACAGCTTATTTTACGCTTCTTAGTATTATATACCTTAAATTGTACCAATTAGGAAGAAAATCTGATGCTGTGCCGATGTATCGGCGCAACACTAGCCTTATTAATCATTATCAATGTTCTTGTCCCCTCACTAATCAATCTGACAGTTGACTTGGTAAAAAAGCGCGCCATCCGCTCTAAATTATTATAACTAATAATGTCTTAAACAATGAAACAATTTTGTAGTATTAACTAGACTCTGTGTGCACCCAAACCTGATACTACTAACAGACAGCACATAAAGACATTATACTAAACTGATATATAAAAACGGCTAAACACTCACGTATATTCGTCCGGTGGCGGCACCGACTAGTTTCGAGCCCATCGGGGGCCCTTCATCAGGATGAGTAGTACTGGTATTATTTCGCGGACGCGACCCTCAGCTCACTGAGAGTATAAGAAGAGTGAGTGTTTAGCCGTGTTTATATATCAATTTAGCACATAGAGAATTGATTTACTGTACATATATTTTTCATAATTTATTTTATATAATTAAGCCTCTGCACAAATTATTTTTAAATTGTGTATATAAAAATAATACCCTAAAATTACATAGAAAACACATAATTATAGTAATTTTAATTGCTCTCTGTATTATAAACAATAATTTTGTGATTAATATTGTTAAAAAACATATAAAAATAATATAAAATTTAAAAAGTTACTCACGAAACTATTAAATAGACTATACGTAATTAAATAAGCATGTTAGACTTTGCTTTATTCAATGTTACCAACATAACATAATACTTTGTTAAAAAAAACGTAATAATTAAAAAAAACTGATCAAATGGATAAAATTATTGTTACACGTATTTGATATACATATATAAACATACAATTGTATGTTTTCGTAATTTGGTATCATCGTTAAATTGTAATAATTTATGACAAATGTTCTAACAAAATTTAAAAATTAAATTTCTGCTTATAAAGCATATATGTATAAACAATCCTTTATATCCAAATGTATATGAACTTATATAAAACGGCTAAACACTCACGTATATTCGTGAGTGTTTAGCCGTTTTTATATTAGTTAATTTTAATGTCTCACGAAAGTTTGAATAGTAAATGTATATGTGTTAAAGCGTCTCGTCTCGTCAAAATTCCGAGCGTCGGTGGCTCAGGGGTTAAGCACTTGACTTGCAATCTGCAGTATTAAAGAGACACATTTTAATTTATATAAAGTAGATGTAAATGTTAGAAAGCCAAATTTAATTGATCTCGAATTTTATTTTTAGTCAAATAATTATTAAATAATTCAAACGGTTTAATTAGTCGATGTCGCCACGCATTACATACGTGAGTGTTTTAGCTGTTTTTGTATAATTTCAAATAATTATTTTTTGTCAAATATTATAAATTATTAGTTTTTTGTTTGCGTCTTGTACATATGTAGTTATTATAGGTATTTGTATATTCTATTTATTTTTAGTAATAATACTAATTATTCATATCAGTGTTCGTATACTATATATGCCAAGCCAAAAATATAGTGAAAATAAAAATTAACATATTAAATAAATAATAGTTGTTTATATCTTAATTTATTGTTTTTTTTTTACAAAACGCTAACGTTCGTAATTATTCTTAAATATTTTGTGAAGTTCTTATAATAAATAAAATAAATATTTAAAAACATAACAGGGATATAAAAAAAAACTATTATAAATTACTTTTCTAAAGTTATTTAATGAGAAAAATTTTAACAAAATATTGAGATGTTCTTGATTTCATTACAAAAAAAACTCAAATATTTCCTTAATACGTAAAAATGATTTATGAATGGTTACAATAAATAATGAGACATAAATCTTACAGGCAACATTATTATGGTCGAAGTTAACACAGCCGGGTCCATAATGAAATAAAATGTCGGGGGGAAACACGAAATAATACATTTTATAGTAAGATTTCCACAAACAAAACATCCAACAACAAACAGAAGTGTATTGCCATCTCATTTATTTCAGAAAAAAATGAGAGAGATAGCATGATAAGCATGTCTTATCCGGCTAACTACTTTCATTCCTTGTTGAAACTATTCCTTTTGTGGCAAAATAAAGTGTAAAGAGTTAAATATTTTCATCGCAAAATAAATATACAAACGTATTTTTTAAATATGGCAACATAATTGAAAAAAAAATAATTTAATGAAATTTAATATTATTTCATTGTTATTTTTATAGAAAATCTAAATAGAAAAACATCTGAAAACTGCATGTATTATTGTCTAAATAAATAAATTTTAAATTATCAGGGATCCGATGTTCATATAAAATCTACGAGTTCTTACATCTGTAAGGGGGCGTCCATAAATTACGTGAGGTGTTTAAGGGTGGGGGTCGAGACAAATCTTATTTAATCTTACGTTGGAGAGAGGGGGCTCTCGGCAAATATCAGACAATTTTTTTTCTGATTGAAAGAAAAAAAATTATACTACTTTATGTAAGAAACTCACATTTTGAAAAATCTCACGTGAGATTGGGGGATGGGGGAGGGGGTGAATGAAACCTCACATCTCACCAAGAGGGAGGGAGGGGCAGAAAATTAAAAATAAACACAGAAATTTCTGGACGCCCCCTCAGATATATCATGTTATTAAAGTATATATTAATATTATATTAACCGTTGATATCTGAGGCCAAAATCTCCATTTAAAACAATCTTTGTTTTGTCAAAGATAATGACAGGGATGAAGATATATTTTATACACTGATTTTGGTCTCGGAAACCCACGGTAAACATTTTCGAGGTTTATCAAATCAGCTAGCTGTTTTCTCTACTGCTTTATAGAAATAAATATTAAGGCAAGATTGTTTTGTATTGTTTGATAATCTGTTTACAAAATGATTATAACTTTTACTAAAAAATTATAATTTTTTTTGAAAAAAAAAATATCCAATACAAATAAAAAAATAATCTTTATACTACACGTAGACAATAATGAGATAGTAGCAAACGACATTATAAAGGTGATGTCATAAAAAATCCTTGTAAAGAAAAAAATCATTCGAGATTAATATTGGAAAATTACAGTAAAAAATATGTGTTTCAACTTTGTGGTCCCATTTTCAAATACATTAAATTTAAACTGATATATAAAAACGACTAAACACTCACGTATATTAGTCCGGTGGCGGCACCGACTAGTTTCGAGACCATCGGGGGCCCTTCATCAGGATGAATGGTACTGGTATTATTTCGCGGACGCGGCCCCGTCGCTCACTGCGCGCCTGCGCTCTTAGGGCGCGTCTTGAGGGGGACCAGTACCACTCATCCTGAAGAAGGGCCCCCGATGGTCTCGAAACTAGTCGGTGCCGCCACCGGACGAATATACGTGAGTGTTTAGCCGTATTTATATATTAGTTTAGTATAATGTCTCACGTAAGTTTGAATAATACATTTAATTTAAATAATTAATATTTGTCTAACTGTTTTGTATTCCGAGGCGGTATTGATTTTATAAATAATTTGTACAGGCCGACCTCGAAGCTAATAATAATAAAACTTAATCTACTATTTCTCTTAAAAAATTAAATTAAATAAATTAGATTTCTTACAATCATATGAAGATTTTTATTTATCTTACAATGACAGATTAATTTTCTGTTAAATATTAGGCCAATAAAATATTTTTTTAACAATGGAAACATCGATGGGTTGCAAAAATACAAAAAAAAACTGCATATGAAATTTAAAACTACAGTTAACGCTTATCTTGCATAACACTGTCCATAATAAAAAAATATGTCAAATTATTAGTATATACTGTAATTTATCACCTGTTTTCTATAACATATTCATAGTAAAGGTTACTATCAGTTACTACAAAGTTACTATAGTTACTAAAAAGTTTCAATTACCTTGGAATAAAGACTTGTTTTCAAGTACCACGACAGTGGAATTCTACGGTTAAATAGTATGACAATTGCACAGTAGTACCTTATCAGATATTTCCAATTTAAATATTGTATACATTCAATGTATACACGATTCCGAATTAGACTTTGGTGAGTTCATAATACAAAATAATCTTCTCGTCTTGTTTGTGACGTATTCAATGTAACATCGGAGTCTGCAGCACTTCTATCCACCTGAAAATAATAAAACATTGTATTATAATATATTATTTTTCTTTATCTATATATATAAATATACAAATTAATGAGTGTCTGTATGAAATATCGACAAAAAATATATATTTAACAAATCTTGTGTTGTTTCTAACGAAAATATAATGCTAAAAATTTCAGTCTATCCGCAAGTACTGCGTTTTTTTAGCCTTCCTAAAAGTTATCTGATGTTTACGAAGTCACAGGCAACCGCTAGTGTTAAATAATTTTCAACCATCTTCTATTATATCTTCAGTCATCGTTTCATAGATTTACAGAATATATTTAAGACATGTCTGAGTATTGACATTGTTATTTGATTATACTTTAAAAGTTAACCTTGTATATGTAAAGTGGCTGTCAGCGCGGAAGAAGTAGACGTGGTTCTTGAACTGCAGCTTGAACACGAACTCCTTGTCGATGCCGTCCTCCGGCGCCGGCGCACACACCGCGTACCTAAATATATTGTGTTAGGAAGAAAATCCGACAGTGCCGGTGTAATGGCGCAACACTAGTCTTACTAAAATATCAACGTTTATGTCCCCTCACTAATCACTTGACACTTGACTTTGTAACGAAAGCGCGCCATTCTCGCCAAAGGATCTAATAATGTCTAAAAATTGTAAATTGTCAATAAACAACTTTTCGACGGTTATTTTTTAAATAAGAATTTTTGAAAAGTTTGATAAATTGTTTGATAAAACAATTTCGTCAAACATATTTGTTTATTGGACGAGTTTTTAACGTGACTTAGTTTTAGTGTTATTTTTTATAATATGTAAAGATATACGAATGTATTTTAATATGTTAGTTTACCCAAGTAACGGCAAAGAGGCGAGCGGTGTCTCATCCTGCCAGCTCTTGTAGAAGAACAGGGTGAAGGCGGCGAACACCACCCACAGCTTCTGCCATCCGTGCGAGTTCTTGAACTTCCGCAGCAGGTAGCCCGACAGTTGAGTCTGAACAATACTTTCCGTTAAATTATACTGCCCTAATAAAAACATATATTTTTGTCTCTGTCTTTTCAACAAATATGACAACACAATGTACATTGTAATTAAAAACAAAGTGTAACCCGCTACGCTCCAAAACACCTAACATTGAATTCTG
This sequence comes from Papilio xuthus, assembly GCF_000836235.2. Classification (NCBI taxonomy): domain Eukaryota; kingdom Metazoa; phylum Arthropoda; class Insecta; order Lepidoptera; family Papilionidae; genus Papilio; species Papilio xuthus. Next base: position 1,526,473 of record NW_013530612.1, on the reverse strand, counting down.
AAGAGCAGTGAAGTGATACATACCCGCATGGCGAGGTTGAGGTGCTGCCGTGTGAGCGAGGCAGCGCGGTGCCAGCACACGAACGTCAGCGCCCCGCCCGCACCGCCGCCACCGCTAGACGACTCTGTACACAACATTGAAAAACATTAATACAAATATAAATGGTCATCGTCAACCAAAGATTGTCTTTACTGGAGGTATACGAGCACCGGACCAGGGGCTTACTTGACCAGATTATCAGACCGTCTTCTAGTTATGTAGCAACTGACCATCAAAATTTTATATGCTGTGGTTTTCAGTCTGTTGTCAGTCTACTTATGATTACAATTACGTATGTCTATATGAACAACGCTCGTTTCTCTATTCCGGCGAGTCCCGGTGTCCGCTCGCTAATTTGGCAGTTTATGATATTAAATATAATTGGTGAGCATACCGTCAGTGTGTGCGGGTGTGAGCTGTGTGTCGACGTGTGTGGGTCGCTCGCGCGCTCTCTCGATGGCGGCGGCGAGCGCGTCGCACCAGCCCGCCTGCTCCGCCGCGCTGCCAGCCGTCACCACCACGCACGTGTCCTCGCCTGCAACACATTTACACTCGAACCTGGATATTTTATCATTTAAGACAGGTATATTTTACACTAGTTTGTACCGGTGTCTACGTGCGCGCGGAATGAAGAAAAAAATTAGTAATTATCCTATGTTTTCTATGACTATCGCTTACAAAGATTTCTCGTTTATCCAGTTCTCGCCTATCTATGTTTGACTGTCCATTATAGATAAAAGATACCGCCTGACCTAAATGAAGTACGTGAAGAATATATTTGCCTTAGTAATATAGTATGGTATACCTGAGAGTGTGAAGGAGTGCGGCAGGTCGGAGGGCAGCAGCTGCAGCGAGTGCAGCGGCAGTGCGAGGTGTGCCCGGAACTGAGACACCGAGCACTTGGACGCTATCAGCAACAGGTCACTGAACTGTAACACAAATTAAATGCAAACATATTTATTGGTCGATATTTTTCTTTGTTAAATTGAAAGACAATTATTCAATTAACTCAAGTCATATATTATTACCAGAAAGAGCATCCGCTGCTGCAGACCCTTAGTGGAATGTTTGTAGAGACAGCCCAGTCTGATGAACTCGCGCTCAGCCACCA